>NC_066550.1:541988-641223 GCF_024679095.1 Eriocheir sinensis | reverse complement strand
CTGGGACATAGAAGTGATTGACGATGCGGGTTGTTACCCTGTCTTACGAGACTTAAGTGACGAACAGGCTGCTGTCTCAATAAGGAATCAAGCAAAGGATCTTCAACGCAGGTAGGTATTAGAAATTGTCTTCTGAAAGGTTTGTTTCTAACATCTCGGTGTATCCTGATGAATCCTGATGAACAAATATGTTAATAAATTTGTTTAAACAGAATTGTATTTTAATATCTACATGTGCGTTGTGAAACTCTGCTTCTTCTTCAAACTGGTTTTAATATTCTAGCAGCATCCAGCAGCTGAATCCACGTCAAAGTTAAGGTCAGACAACGAGGAACATCCAGAATCGAGGACGACTTTACAATCGTTAGTCTTCTGCATGAAGTGCCTCTAGAAGACACCGTAAATATCAAGATTCAAATCAACGACGAAGAGTACCCTGTCTACATTACTTTTAACATTTCACGTTCTAAAGTTTTCCGGAATCGCTATCAGTTCTTGGAGATTCATAACTGTATAAGCAAATATCGTTTATGATAACTGTGAAAGATAATTAAAAATTAAAAACGGTTTTTACAATGTCAATTCAACTGCACTTGATACAACCATAACTCGTTCGAACAAATTAATAGTGATTTATACGGACGACAACATAGTATGGGATGCATCTAAAATCACTGTCCTGTACCTCGACTTATGCAAGATGTAGAGATACATGTCTTGACGATTATCTGGAATCTGTTAGCACTGTACGACAAGGACGACAAGGTCTCACATTCACTGGGCAACTTACTCTTCAAGCAAGCGATAACTTAATAGCCGCCGCAACGACCGAAGCCGTAACCATCGAACAAGCAAATTCTTGAAAACAATGACAATTAATGAAACGTCTATAAATCAACGAATTGCATATGAGCCAACAAATTACCGATCTGACCGTAGATAAAGAAAATGCAACCCAAAAAATAACAGAATTGGAGGAAAGTATTAATAACAAAGACGTCGAGATCCAAACATATCAGGAAAGCATTATTAACAAAGACGTCGAGATTAAAACATTGAACGATGAAAATTTGATAAATTATCAAAAGTACGTTTCCTGTGAAGCCGAGTACAAAAAGAGCAACGAACTCTTAAAAACCACATTATTCACTGAAGGTAACAAAGTAACTGAATTATAAAAAAAAGTAACAAGCCTTAGCACCGAATTAAGTGAAAGACAAATAAATTAAGTATATGTGAAAAAACTATAAATAATAATGATTTTAAGATTGCAGTGTATTTGCACTGTGTGTATTTGCACTGTGTGTATTTGCACTGTGTATGAGGTTATTGTGTGTATTTGCAGCGCTGTGTGTATTTATTGTATGTGCATTGTGTCTGTGTATTTGCAGTACTGTGTGTATTTGCACTGTGTGTATTTGCACTGTGTGTATTTGCACTGTTTGTATTTACACTGTGTGTATTTGCACTGTGTGTATTTGCACTGTGTGTATTTGCACTGTTTGTATTTACACTGTGTGTATTTGCACTGTGTGTATTTGCAGTACTGTGTGTATTTGCAATGTGTGTATTTGCATCGTGTATTTGCAACACTGTGTTTGCACTGTGTGTATTTCCTGTCTCGAAAGTTTAATACGGTTCGTGGAGATAACAACGAATACCCTGTCAAGACCCGCTCTGCGTTATATGTACACAAACCGCGGGACAATATTTACTTCGTGATCGATACTAAAAACGTACATCTTAACTCTATTTTGGGATCAACATTGATCTCGACATCAATTGTGCAGTTATCGACATGTAGCAGCAGTCAGTTGCTCGGATGGGCACGTCATCTTTTTGCAAACGAACAGATGAGACAAAGTCACACATTCACTAGCAGCAGTCAGGTACTCTAATGTGCAATTCGTCTTGTTACACCCATAACATCTGAACTCTAGCAATTCGTCTTGTTAGTTGTCGACATGTCACGACATCGTCTTCTTACACCTCTGATCTACTACATCTCCACATCTACTACATCTTAACTCTAAGTAAATGTGTGACTTTGTTTCACCAGTCAACTGAAATTCTACTATATGTACATAACCCGAGATTCATGTACATAACCCGAAATGAATCTTATCTTCTCACTTGGTTGCAGCGAAGAGTACGACAACGATTAAAGTAAAAAACAGGATTAAACCAAACATAATTTAGTTCTATAGTGTTCTTTATCCTAAGAATCATATTATCACTTTAATTTATAACCGATAGTATCCTTGTGTGACTGATTAAAACAAAAAGGACAATTGAGATTTTTTTTATTGGAGGTTTTTACGAGGAGGACAACGACATCGGTCCGCCGTCGTCTAAGAAGAAGCGACGACGAGTATGAAACCAAAATTAACATTATAAGATCATACAACGTGCTGAAGCAAATATACGATTCTTTGGTAGAAAAAGATAGGTTGAGTCGATATTACAACCTGAAAATAAAATATAACAATATAAAAATTCAACAACTTCTCAACGCCATTCATCCTCATCTTAACAACAACAACAGAATTAAGAAACACTTGTTGGACAATTACAAAATTTCCAATCAGAATTGGTTAATGTTTTTGAGAACAAACAGAGGGGACGGTAACGGAGATTACGAAATGTCAGATGCGAATGACACGTCTACAGAAGCCGTTCAGAAATTGATCGCATTATTCCAACCTATATTTCCTAACACGGGTAATGTTGACGAACCCGTCGCCGATCAATTATTGAATATGCAAGTAGTCGCGTCCGATTTAGAATCTGTCGTTACAGCGTTTGAATTGAATGCCGATGCTGAGTCGTTGATGTCTAAAAAAATGTTAAGCTACTTAACGAAAATTCTATTGAACAGAGTGAAAACCATGGAACTGTTCAAAGATTATTGTTCCTCGATTTTGACTAAGTATAAAAATGACGTGAATTGGAAAATAGTGCAAATCAACAAGAAGTATTTCAACAACACAGAACTCGAATTACTTAAGCCGATGTTAAAAAAAACATCGGTGAATATCCCAGTGACTTCGACACTCCGTTCGATGTCGCGTTGCAGTCTCTCATCGATATCGGAGATTTGTTTATCCAAACCTTCTACGACGACGCTTCCGTCATCTCTCTTTACACCAATGCAATTCTGAACAGTTGGATGACCAATGCCTACAGAGTGGACTACAAGGAAAGACCCTTGGCTCACCACGCAGGTGTGGCTATAGGGAAAGCTTTACCTTTTCCGAGACACATCAAGAAACTGTTTTTGTTCCCAAAACACTCGTTGCCGAAGGACAACAATGCATTGCCGAATGAGTGCACCGTGTAATGAAATAAAAAAATTAAGAAAGCAAAATGGTTTTTATTCACACCCAATCTTTAAAACTACTCGTCAAGAACTTTTACCTGACAATGCATTACATACACTATTCACACCCAATTGTTTTTATTCCCAATGACAATGCATTGACTATATGGTCTTGACAGGGTATTCGTTGTTATTTCAACGAACCGTATTAAACTTTCGAGACAGCATAGTTTTAAGTTTGCTGAAACCGTTGTTTCTCCTGGCTATAGATTTTTAAGTTGGAACTGCAGTCGACAACATCAACCTGGACAAAGACGCCAACCCGAACGAAGAAATTACCTTAAATCAACTATTAAAAGATATTCCTCATAACGAAGATGAAAATAAGAAAATAATAGTTTTGGTCAACAACATCGAAGAGTTTATGAAGGCATGGAAGGCATCGATCGGCTTTCATAAGAGTCTCCTGAGCGGTAACCTAAAATTTGTAAGTCTCTCTGAGGGGGAAGCAAAGGAGACAGAGTGGGGTCCGGATATGCACGGGGGTCTGTACACAACACATGCGTCAAGCAGTCAAGTGCTCAGATGTGCAATTCGCCTTCCTGTTACAATTTATCATCTCAAATCAAATCTTAACTCTATTCTGAATCCATGAGTTCAGTTGACCGTCAAAACAAAGTCACACATTCACTAGCAGGGGTCAGGTGCTCCATCAGAACTTTTAACGCGTCTAATAGTTTAGTTTGATCTGATAATGTATTTTTGCATTGTAATAATTCAGTTTTGCATTGTACTGATTCATTAACACATGCGTGAATATGCCTAAATCTCCGTGTAGTTCAGCGGCCAATTTATTGGCTCTAATCTGTTGCTGTGCACACTCATCCGCATTCTTTTTTATTTCATTTAGTTTTTCTACCGCTTCGTTGAAAATCATGGATGTCTCGTTATTTTTCTCTGTTAATATTCGGTTGACCTAATCATTGAATTCTTGCATTTTTTTAAAGAAATTCCAGTTGTTGATTATTAAATTCGGCTTCGTAAAACTCTTTAACTTGATTAATCGCAGTCGAATGTTCGTATGTTCATAAGCGTTTTCACGCCTCGCTAAAGTGTGGGGTCCAATATTGGACGGGGTCTGTACATTACAATAATATCCGCAAATTGAATTTATAATAGTAACCCCTCGAATTGAATTTATAACAGTATCCCTCGAATTGAATTTATAATAGTATCCCCTCTAATTGAATTGATAATAGTATCCCCTCGAATTGAATTTATAATAGTATCCCCTCTAATTGAATTGATAATAGTATCCCCTCGAATTGAATTTATAATAGTATCCCCTCGAATTGAATTTATAATAGTATCCCCTCGACTCGAATTATAATAGTATCCCCTCGAATCGAATTATAATAGTATCCCCTCGAATCGAATTATAATAGTACCCCCTCGAATCGAATTATAATAGTACACCCTCGAATCGAATTTATAATAGCACCCCCTCGAATCGAATTTATAATAGTACTCCCTCGAATCGAATATATAATAGTACCCCCCGAAAACTAACAATTGACTTTACAATAGTAACCCCTTGTAACGGGCTTGGGGGGCGTTTAAAGGGTGTTGATTAAGACTTCAGCTTCCTTAAGGCGAATTATATTCGTAGCCTTTTTGTACAAGAAGCGACGGAGCGAGAGCGACTGTCGTTGTGTGTCAGTCGGACTCTCGTGAAGGAGTGGCGAGTTACAGGTTGGAAAATAATTGTTACAATTGGTCACGTATGTCAAGGTGACCTCCACGCACCATCGGAGTGCGAAGTATACAAAACTGAGACGGTAAACACTGACGGACGACATTCCTCTAAGGTGGCGTGATCTATCTGTCGTGGGTTTTTCCATTGACAATTGTATGCCTAATTCGTGGTGATATTAAATAATAATAATACATTGATATCATACTATAACACTGCTCGGTCACCTACCAGTGATCGCGACCTCGCGATATATAAAAATCTAAATAGCAGTCTAGTTACCATGAACATACATAGTGGGAGTTTGTCAAGCAGACTGCCTATGATACAATTACAATAAAACACTGGCTATGTAAGAACAGATGTGGAGTTATAATATAAATAGTGAGAGGGAAACCACAACGTGTGTGACATGAAACATAAGAAACCTCTCAAAAGATAAATATAAGGACACATGTATAAGAAGCTATCAACTGGCATAGTTACAGACAATGAAACGGTGATCTAGCTCCTAAAAAAAAAAATACAGTAGTGAAACACAGTACAACGTTAAGTAGAGGAGCAGCCAGGTTTTTGTCCCCTGACATGTCTGAGAAAAGGAAAAACTACCTTGCCAGTGGCCACCCGGCATCCAGTCGCCGTGTCTGCACAACCAAATAATCGTGCAGGACAGAGTTTCTCCTAATAAGGTAGCACATGACGACGAGACTGACGAACATCAGAAACAATGGTACAAAAAATCCAGGGTACAGGTAGGGGAGATGCAAATAATCAGGCAGCGTTTCCTCCATGGTTTCCGCAAACTCTGTTTTGTTTGCGAAAGACAATGAATTAAGGGAATTAGTCACATACGAGATGCTGGAGAAATGAATGTCATCGAGAGACCGTAGAGGAAACACTCGATGGGAAATATTGGCCGTGAAAACCAGACGGATCCGGGACGGGTACGTTGTTATGTTAGTGGAGCGGATATAGCATGCTTCCGCTATGGCATAGTGACCAGTAACCCGTTGATAAGTGGTACCCTCCGGGCAGATGACCGATACATAGAATGACTGAGGGAAATAAAAATAATGCAGACCCTGAAAAGTTCTTATGGAAAACAGGCGTTGGTGTTAGCTGCTTGTAAGGGCACAGGGAAAGAGCGTCAGACGCGTTCACGCGGGTGAGGGCGATCTCGCAAACCCCTCCCCGAGCTGGAAGGAAGGCAAAGAGAGACGCAGAGCAATAGAATCGCCCGAAGACCGTCTCCTTGCAATACTGCAAGAGTGAGTAGCTACCCGTTGAATACAGAGCGAAATCCTTCGCGATTAGAACAAGAGACGGGGACGTGTCCAGGGCTAACACACTGTCCTTAGCTGAAAAAGGGAACGGGACAATTGCGTGTGCCTCAAACACGTCCGCCGTCTGAAATGGAACATGAATGATTATGGCATCAGGGGTGAGGCTGGACTCAATCAAAGGGTAAAAATATTGACTCATGTCCGGGGTGAATAAGGGCGTTAGGCTATAATTTTGATACCCGATCTGGACAGTCGTTCTCAAATCGTGTAGAGGGAACAAGGCAGGTGTGACTCTACCGTGCGCAGCATCAACCATGTTACTAATAACCTGCTGATTTGCCGTTGCGACGGAGTTAATGACGTTTTCCAATACATGCAAGGCCTGATCTAGGAGGAGAAACTGATTCACCTGGTCGATCTGTTTGACAACTATGCTGA
This sequence comes from Eriocheir sinensis, assembly GCF_024679095.1. Lineage (NCBI taxonomy): Eukaryota > Metazoa > Arthropoda > Malacostraca > Decapoda > Varunidae > Eriocheir > Eriocheir sinensis. Next base: position 634,430 of record NC_066550.1, on the reverse strand, counting down.
TAACCTCTACCATCTTATTTATCTGCTCTAGCAGCTCCTCAATGTTAGTATGCAATTGCGCAAGTTTTCTACAATTCGCGTTGATCACCCTGCGATTTCGAGCAGCAAAGGAAAGTACATGAGCGTAGTGGTCCCGCAAATCGCGAACGTCCTCGTCGGTAGCCGTACCGAAAAGGAACTTTGAGGCGGACCCAACGATGTTGAGCAACCCCCTCTTTACCCGAGAGTGAACTGAGTGAAAACTATAATCCATGTTTACCTCATCAACTTTTCCCCGTAAGAACAGAATCCTATCCTCCAGTAGTTGAAAAAGAGTCAGAGAGTTGGTACTAGAAGGTGCCTTTGATTCCCTAGTCTTGGTAGCCCGTATGGCGTCTGCCATGCCGAGTAGTTTTTCTGAGACTATCCTGATTGTGTCCGTGGTGTTGGTCAAGGAAGTATATGGATATTTTACGAGGAACACATCTTCTATGAGGAAGACCTCTCCTATGTGTGCCGTGAGGGCACCAGGCTTCAGGTGGATGGGTGTTGTTGCAAGCAGGGAGCCGAGGGACAACAAGATGGTCAGAAAACGCAACATCATGATCTGAAAGTGGTGGGAATGAAGTATTTAAACCCGTGGTCTCAAGTTATAGCTATGGGGGTTGGGATTATCTTGTTGAACATTTGACTCTGAGGGGGAAGTACCAATATCAAGGTCCAAAGGCGAGGGAATTACTTTCAGACGATCACTGTGAACTTCTAGACTGACTCCACTATTCGACTCGAGAACCTCGAACCGATTTCCCCTGACATTCCGAACAACTCGGTAAGGACCCACAAATTTAGCCCCCAGTTTCGAACTCCTTTCCGCTTGCTGAATCATGACTGTCACCCTTTTGAAATTCACCGGGACGGCCTGTTTGTGTTGTTTTGACATCATTTCAACCTTCGTAGCTTTTAACGTACACCTAACCTCTGAGTGTATCTTGGAAAACATATGCATCTGCTGTTGTGCGTACCTATCAATGTTGTAGAGAGGTTGCTGTGGGGTTGTTAGGAAGTCGTACGGAAGACGTTTCTCCACCCCATACAAGATGTAGTAGGGAGACTTCCCCGTAGAGTCGTTTACCGACGTATTTATGGAAGCGGCTATATGCGATAGCCAATCCTCCCAGTTATCGTGGAGATCGTTCACGATAGGCCTAAGGACCTGTAAGATTTTCCTATTAGCCCTCTCCGCCAACCCATTAGCAGCCGGGTGGTAAGCTGTGACGAAGGATTGCGTGATGTTAAACTGAGCGCATATTTCGCTCAATACTGAGTTCCTAAACTCGGTGCCATTGTCACTCAAGAGAATTCGAGGAGACGAATGTGGACACAACACGTGAGTCACGAGGGCATGGGCCACGCGTGTGGCTGTCTTGTCCTTGAGAGGCGCTAGAACTAGAAACCTAGAGAACTGGTCGACGCACACCAATAAGAAGCGCGAGCCATGTTGGCTCTGGGGGAGCTGTAGTAAGTCTATATTAACAACATCCCATGGCACCTCTGGTACTGGGTATTGCAACATAGGTGCTGGCCCTTTGACGGACCCCTTGTGCTTAGCACAAACGACGCAATGTGCGACATGTTTTTCTACATCAACCCGTAATGTGGGCCAGTAGAATTTCCGTCTGGTGACAGATAGCGTCTTGTCTCTTCCTGGGTGACCCGCAATGGGTGTGTTATGGACCAGCTGAAGCGTCACGGGGACGTATATGTCTGGGATGACCAGTTGGTCTATAGGTACCGGTTTGGTTGGCCATGACCGACAAAGGAGGTTGTCCTCTGATAGGAAGAATTGTGAAAAGGGAACTGGCAATTCAGGAAGGTTTGATTCGTCTCCCGACTCGAGGGCGTAAATTAACCTCTTCCACAGGGTGGTCACGCTGAGCAGTGTGTAGCTCAGGTGAAGTGAAGTTGTGGATGACCTCTGGGGTGGTAATCGCGCCTATCGGAATATTCCGAGATAAGGCATCTGCGACCACATTTGTTTTCCCGGTGATGTATTTTATCTCCGGATTGTATGCTTGGATCGTTAAGAACCATCTTGCCAGACGACCGTGTAGGTTTTTACCCTTGAAAAGATCAGTTATGGCCGCGTGGTCCGTATACACCACAATTTTGTACCCCATCACTATGTCACGAAAATGCTTCAGAGCCCACACAATGGCAAGAGCTTCTAGGTGGGTAACAGAATAGTTCTTTTCCGGAGCTGTAAGTACTCGACTGGCGAACGCTATCACATGCTTTTTGCCGGACTTATCTGTTTGCATCAGCGCGGCTCCTACTCCACTAGCCGAAGCGTCGGTACAAAGCTGAAAGGGTCCTTGAAATCCGGAAAGACAAGGACCGGAGCCTGTGTAAGCGCTTTCTTTAAATCCTCAAAACTCGTTTGTTGAGCTGGGAGCCACTGAAATGGTACGTCTTTCTTTAAAAGATGGGTTAGGGGACTCGCGCGTGCTGCGAAGTCCTTAATGAAAGGCCTGTAATAACCTGCGACACCCAAGAAAGACCGTACCTTGTCCGCAGACGTTGGCTGAGGGAACTCGGCAATAGCCTTTATTTTGTCGTCCACTGTGTGGATGCCGAATTCGTCCACGACATGCCCCAAGAACTTGATCCGAGGCTTTAAAAATTCACATTTGGTGATTTTGAGCTTTAATCCGACCTCTTGAAGTCTGTGTAGGACTGCTTTTAGTATTTCCATGTGTGCATGCACGTCTTTACTTGCTATGATGATGTCGTCTAAATACACATAAACAGAGTTGCCCAGCAAGTCACCAAAAATACTGTTCATTGTCCTTTGGAAGGTCAAGGGAGCTCCTTTGAGCCCGAACGGCATTCTCGTCCACTCATAGTGGCCATGAGGCGTGCTGAAAGCCGTTATTTCACGTGACTCGGGGGCCATGGGCAGTTGCCAGTAGCCACTGACCAGATCAAGACTCGTAAAGACTTTATTTCCTCTACCGAGACACATCAGAAGATCTCGAAGAACGGGAAGCGGAAAATGATCATCCACGGTCGCGGTGTTCACACGCCGGAAATCAATCACAGGACGATAAGAGCCGTCTTTCTTCGGAACCAGGAACAAGGGTGAATTCCACGGGGAATTCGATTCTTTGATGACACCTTGTTCTAACATTTCAGAGATAAGTTGTTGCACCACCTCCCTCTGACTGTGTGGGAGCTTGTACGCATTGATATATACAGGATTTGTATTGGGTTTTAACATAATGTGGTGTTCAGCACACTGCGTAACTCCAAGCGGCTCGCCTGGTAGAGCAAGCGCCCCCCGATAATGTTCCAGAAGCTGGACTAAGGTTGGCTTAATTTCGGAATAGTGTGCAACTTTTAGGAATGCCTCTAAATTAGTTGTGTCTTGTTCGGGAGAAGCCTGACACGCCGAGGTTATGCCTGAGACTTGGGCTGAAAGGTATGGTGGTAGCGAGTGTTATAAGTGCTACTCGGTTCACGGATAAAGAAACTCAGTATCCGTTAGGGTTGCTTTATTGCACAAAAATACAACAAGTCATTAAGACAAACACAACACAAAAAAAAGGTGTTTGTGTGGGTATGCGTTTGTGTGAATGTTGTTTGTGTAGGTTAACATTTAAGTGTTGGTGTATGTGTATAACAATGTGTAACGGTGGACAACAAGAGAACGTGGACGGACAGTCAAAGGTAAACGAATACAAGGAAAGTTAACGATGAAGACGCGACAAGACAGACTGACAGACACAGTGACGATGGACATTACATGAAAACACTGAGAATCTTAGTCTCTCTTTGCAGCACCCCATTTTCTTGTGTCACTGAGGGGAAGGAACACGCGATTCGAGCGGTGACTGCTACAGATATTCCCCCCCAGTGACTTCATAGAAGGAACGATATCTTCCTGGTGCGGAGTGGTGCAGATGGTGTTGTTTCGGCGACGGAGAGATGGGGCGCCTGGTCTGGGGCCAGTAGGTAAGCCGGCTTGATCCTGTCTACGGAGACCGCGTCCTGAGAACCCAGTCTGTCTATCGTGACAGTCTTTCTGGTCCATCTCAGGACGCGGTAGGGTCCTTGGTAGGGCTGCTGCAAGGGCCGCCGAACGGCATCCACGCGCACGAAGACGTGGGTGCAGGTGTCGAGGTCCTGGTTGACGAAGGTCTTCTTCGGGGAAGAGCGAGGCTGCACCGGCTGGAGGCTCCTCATGGCACCTTTGAGGCGGGCGGCGAAGTCCTGGACGCCGCAGGGGGCGGTGTCAGGTGTGGGCGCCAGAAGTTCGCCTGGGAGCCGGAGGTTGGTGCCGTACACTAGTTCAGCCGAGGAGTGGTGCAGGTCTTCCTTCAGGGAGGACCTGATGCCGAGGAGGACCAAGGGAAGAGCCAGGGACCAGTTGTCGCGTTGGGTGGATGCCATGAGGGAGGATTTCAGCTGCCGATGGAAGCGCTCGACCATGCCGTTAGCCTGCGGGTGGTAACTTGACGTTCTGTAGCGGCGGATGCCAAGGAGGGTCATGACTTTGTTCCACGTTAGCCTCGAACTGGCCGCCGCGGTCTGAGGTGAGGCTGAGAGGGACGCCGAACCTGGAGACCCAAGTAGCAATGAAGGCGTGGGCGACGGCGTCCGTAGTGATGTCAGCGATGGGGGCGGCCTCAGGCCAGCGTGTGAAACGATCCACGCAGGTGAGGATGTAGCGGTGGCCTGCGGAGGGCGGCAGGGGACCAACAAGGTCGATGTGGACATGGTCGAACCTCTCCGTGACGGGCGTGAAGGTGCCGGGTGGAGAGTGTGTGTCGCGTCACCTTGGAGACTTGGCAGTCAGTGCAGGTTTTGGTCCATAGTCTGACGTCTTTGTTAATTCCTCCCAAATGAAGCGGGACGTCATCAAGCGCTGCGAGGCTCGAATGCCAGGATGAGAGAGGTCGTGAAGCTGACGGAAGGCCTGGTAGCGGTGTCGCTGTGGCAGGTAGGGACGGATGGTGGCCGTAGAGACGTCAGCGTAGAGAGTGACCTTGGTGCCTGGGGTGTGATTTTCTTCACTTTAAGCGCCGGGTTGTTCAGAAGCCTCTCCAGCTCTGCGTCGCCGGACTGATCGGCGGCTATGGCGGCGTAATCAAGTGAAGAGGACGTCACAGCGGTAATGTTGCGGAGAGGGCGTCAGCTGGAGCGTTGTCTGCACCTTTGATATACCGGATGTCAGTGGTGAACTGCGAGATGTAGTCCATGTGGCGGAGTTGACGTGGTGTATAAGAGTCTTTGTTCCTCAGGAAAGTTGTAGTGAGGGGCTTGTGGTCGGTGAACACGTGGAAACGCCGGCCTTCAATGAAGTAGCGGAAACGTTTGACAGCCTTGAAGATGGCGAGAAGTTCCCGGTCGTAAGCGCTGTACTTGGCTTCAGACTTGGAGAGCTTACGGGAGAAGAAGGCGATCGGCTTCCAGGCGTTGTCGACGAACTGTTGAAGGACAGCACCAGTCCCAGTGTCGGAGGCGTCTGTTGCAATCGAGATCTCCGCGTCATGGGCAGGGAAGGACAACATGACTGTGTCGCTGAGAGCCTTCTTAGCAGCGAGAAAGGCGGCGTCAGCGTTCGGAGTCCAGGCGAGAGTGACAGACTGACAGACACAGTGACGATGGACATTACATGAAAACACTGAGAATCTTAGTCTCTCTTTGCAGCACCCCATTTTCTTGTGTCACTGAGGGGAAGGAACACGCGATTCGAGCGGTGACTGCTACAGGTATTCAGCAGGTTCCGGGGCGACATTTCTCCCATACACTAGACACTGGCATAATCGAACACCGTGTTTTAAGGATACAGTGGATCCAGACGTGTTTATTACTAATGCTTCTGCAAAACCTCCCGCCTTGACTGTTGCAAGAGTTACCTCCACCGTCACGCGGTGTACGTGAGGAACTCCGTCGATACACACATCACTGCCCGTCGGAGGGGCGTTAGGCAAACGGATTTTAACAAGTTTTGCAGCACGATCCGGAACTATATGAGGACTTTCTACGACTGCCGTTGCTGTCCGCCACAAGTCTGCAATGGTTTCGTGTGGTTTGACCGTAAGAGGTGACACTTGGGCGGTGGCAGTCCCTGAGTCTCTGGTGGGTTGGTCATTTTCCACCTCTGAGGGTGAGATTACAGTTGACAGAGGCGATGGATTTACCATCCCCTGTATGCGTCGGCCTTGATACACGATCGCGTCGCTTTCAGGGTTTATGGTTATGTGCAGGTCTTTCATGGCGTTTAATCCTAAGATCCCATCCACAGGTAAAGCAAACCTGCTAGAGACATAAAAGAAATCTCGAAAGGGACAAACTTTTTCATGTAAGCTGACTGTTAGTGGTACTCGCCCAAGGATTCCCAAAGTGGTGCCCGTCACGCCTACCACATTCAGGTCGTTCTCTTGGAGCGGCCAATTTTCCCCACTCGCCTGTCGTGTCAGAGACCTGTAAGCGGAGTCGGAGGTGACATTGACTGTGGCACCTGTGTCAACCGCTAAGGTGAGTGAGATTTTGCCCACCTTGCAAGGGAGGGCAATTATGCTTGTCCGTCCCAAGGCGGCAATGACGGAGTCAAGATGCTCCCAATTAGTATTTTCCTTAAGGGACACCTGGATGTACGCCTCGTGGCTGTCACGAGGTCATGTCTTTTTATTCTGAGAAGAGGAGTGTGGTTTACTGTCCGCTGAGGACTTGTACTTCTGTTCCTCCTTGGCTTTTTGTATTGCAGAACAACTGTCTGAATCATGAAAACAATTCCCGTGGATATGGCAAAAGGCAGCCTTCCGCTGATGGTTTGGCCTAGGGTTCCTGTGTGATGAACGATGACCGCCCCTGTAACCTCCTGACCTCCTATCTGAGCCCCGTCTTGAATGTGTTGATTCCCTACGTTTCGCGAAACAAGAATGTTCAGAATGTCCTGATTGTTTGCAAAAACTACATGTGAGAGATGCCTTACTTTGTGCTTGCAATGCTGCTGCCGTTGCGAGGGGTTGATGGTGAGGGTGTTCCTGAACCTTGACTTCTAACTCTGAGACGAAGTCAACCAACTTCCCGCTCGGTTTGAAGGCCAAAGGGAGGGCAGAACGGCGGTTCTTCTCTGAAATATGAAATAAGTAAAAAAACAACTCGAAAGCTGTCTTCACCTGGTGCTTTTGCATACAACCCCCTGGAAGCCAGAGCGCGTCTTCTAGGCTCTTGACACAGTCAACCCTAGCTGATTTGCCTCAATCATGGCGAGTGTTATAGTAGGATATCAATGTATTATTATTATTTAATATCACCACGAATTAGGCATACAATTGTCAATGGAAAAACCCACGACAGATAGATCACGCCACCTTAGAGGAATGTCGTCCGTCAGTGTTTACCGTCTCAGTTTTGTATACTTCGCACTCCGATGGTGCGTGGAGGTCACCTTGACATACGTGACCAATTGTAACAATTATTTTCCAACCTGTAACTCGCCAATCATTCACGAGAGTCCGACTGACACACAACGACATTCGCTCTCGCTCCGTCGCTTCTTGTACATAAAGGCTACGAATATAATTCGCCTTAAGGAAGCTGAAGTCTTAATCAACACCCTTTAAACGCCCCCCGACAAGCCCGTTACATTTGGGTTTTTCCATTGACAATTGTATGCCTAATTCTTGGTGATATTAAATAATAATAATACATTGATATCCTACTATAACACCCTTCAAACAATAAATAGTAAAGTTCAGAATCGGTAGCGTTATTCGACAAAGTCTCACATGTAACGGGATAGTACCCCCTGAAAAATCACAATTGAGTTTACAATAGTAACCCCTTCAAACATGAGTTCGGAATCTGTTGGTCAGAATCTGCAGTGACCAATCAAAAACTGATTTTATGATATTATCCCAACTCACCATTGAATTTATAATAGTAACCCCATACATTGACTTTACGATAGTACCCCCTGAAAAATAATAATTGAGTTTACAGTAGTAGCCCCTTCAAACATTGAGTTCAGAATCTGTTGGTCAGAATCTGTTGGGGTGAATGTGAGACCTTGTCGTACAGGTCGTCTGATTTTGAGTTCAGAATCGGTAGCGTTATTCGACAAAGTCTCACATGTAACGGGTATAGCTCATAATCGGTTGATATCTTGGCCAAAAGCGTACATTGGTGCGGGAGGTGGCTTTGGTCAACTTGTCCCATCGTCACCAACGCTGGCGGTGCGTCGATCTCCTTCACCATTACATGATTCTGCTTTTTGTTCTCGACGTCCTGCTTCTGAAACACATTCTGTTCATTCGCCAGACGTTCACCACCAGCCGAAGAAGACCTAAGATGCCACCATGACACGACAGAAGAATAAACTAAAACAATCTGTAAATTCTTATTTTTATTTATTACACATAATCATTGCAATGCTTCTTCTTATCTTGTCAGGAGTCTACATTGCAGACGAAGTCACGCATTCACCAACGTCTCAGAATTGGTTTACATTACAGACGAAGTCACGCATTCACATTACAGACGAAGTCACGCATTCACCAACGTCTCAGAATTGGTCTACATTACAGACGAAGTCACCCATTCACCAACGTCTTAGAATTGGTCTACATTACAGACGAGGTCACGCATTCACCAACCTCTCAGAATCGGTCTACATTACAGACGAAGTCACGCATTCACATTTACAGACGAAGTCACGCATTCACCAACGTCTCAGAATTGGTCTACATTGCAGACAAAGTCACGCATTCACCAACGTCTCAGAATTGGTCTACATTGCAGACAAAGTCACGCATTCACCAACGTCTCAGAATTGGTCTACATTGCAGACAAAGTCACGCATTCACCAACGTCTCAGAATTGGTCTACATTGCAGACAAAGTCACGCATTCACCAACGTCTCAGAATTGGTCTACATTGCAGACAAAGTCACGCATTCACCCATTGCAGACAAAGTCACGCATTGACCAACGTCTCAGGTGTGGCTATAGGGAAAACTTTACCTTTTCCGAGACACATCAAGAAATTGTTTTTGTTCCAAAAACACTCGTTGCCGAAGGACAGTGCATGTAAGCATAGTAGTTCGCTGCTGCTGCTGCATGTGTGCTGCTTCGTAGCTTGTTAGTGAATGTAAGCATCTACTACATCTTAACTCTATTCTACATCTTATCTTCAAATATTCATAGGCAAGAGTTCAAATGAATTTATAATAGTACCCCCTGAAAAGCACACGAATGGTTGACTTTGTCTTATATATCGACCGATTCTGAGATGCATGAAAAAAACAAAATTGATTTTATAATAGTAACTCCTGAAAAAGTAAAATTGAATTTATAATAGTACTACGCGCACACTAAGTTTATGGACATCGTGTACTGCCCACGAAATGTCATGAAAGTGAAGAGAAAGCGCGTCGTTTTCCGCCTGTCTTCCCACCTCGTGTTAATCGACGGTTTGTATGTACACAACGATAACACCGCCGCCACCGTCAACGAAAGCGGCAGCGGCACCGAGAGTCAAGCGTCTTCCGGGCAACACCCGTCGCTGTTTCAAGCATCTCTCGTCAAATCCGTGTTGGAATCTAACAAAAGCGATATTCAGACTTTTACGATTCTTTGGTAGAAAAAGATAGGTTGAGTCGATATTACAATCTGAAAATAAAATATAACAATATAAAAATTAAACAACTTTTCAACGCCATTAATCCTCATCTTAACAACAACAACAGAATTAAGAAACACTTGTTGGACAAATACAAAATTTCCAATCAGAATTGGTTAATGTTTTTGAGAACAAACAGAGGGGACGGTAACGGAGATTACGAGATGTCAGATGCGAATGACACGTCTACAGAAGCCGTTCAGAAATTGATCGCATTATTCCAATCTATATTTCCTAACACGGGTAATGTTGACGAACCCGTCGCCGATCAATTATTGAATCTGCAAGTAGTCGCGTCCGATTTAGAATCTGTCGTTACAGCGTTTGAATTGAATGCCGATGCTGGTCTCGAACGAAAAGTCCAACACAGAGACGTCGTCGTCATGCCTCGTACACCTGAATCCTCACGTGTTCGAGATGCACTTCATCAACTGGAAGAAAATTCCAATCTTCACGTGTCTACACAACATGGTGTCGTTTCGCAGCACTTTCAAGAAATTAAATCGGAGAACAAATTTCTGTCCCGTCGGGTTGCTTCCAAGTGTTCATCGCAACGCCAAATTGAAATTCCTGAAACATCATAAGAACATAAGAACATAACATAAGAACGCAGGAGTCTGCAAGAGGCCGGTAGGCCTGTACGAGGCAGCTCCTTTGACCCTAAGCTCCCGTGTATCTAACCCCACCTAATATCGCTGTCCATGAATTTATCTAGTCTATTTTTGAATGTGACAATTGTATTGGCATCCTGAACTGATATTTAGTAATGCTCTCAGAATGTTGTTCGAATGTCGCTTCATGAATGGTATTCTATTCAGAATATGTTAAGACTAACTCTAAGACTTTGGTTTGTTGAAGAGTCTCTGTAGGAGTTCTGATCAGAGCCGACGTACCTGCATCCCAAATGATGCAATGGCAAGATAGTAAGTGCAGCGAAGAAGATTTAGAAACGTGCCAGTCCTTCGACCAGATCAAACTAAACAACCGAATCTTTTTCATCGTTGTCGAGATGGGAAACATAATTCAACGCTTGAGAAATAACGGTCTGACGATATACTTCACTTCTCTAAACAGTTTTTCTTTCGACTGGAAAAATGGTCTTCAGCCGAAATTGGTCATCCTCGGAGGTTTGCTGCCTCTCGAGTACAAATTTAAGAACATAGATTCTTTTCATTTTAACGCAAGGTTCATTCCTCCGGAGGTTCGATCCACGCGATGTATAACGTCTGACTGCGCAGCGTACATTTTCGCTAAGATTGTTTACAACATCATCTATTCTGCAAATTCTTCGACATTCGGGGACTGCGTTGATAAATCCACTTTTCAAACCTTAGCGCTCGACAACACGATTCAACGGACGCTGTTCATGATGACCAACTCTGCAATTAAACACAGGCGATCTGCATTCGATTCAGATGAAACCAAAATTAACATTATAAGATCATACAACGTGCTAAAGCAAATATACGATTCTTTGGTAGAAAAAGATAGGTTGAGTCGATATTACAACCTGAAAATAAAATATAACAATATAAAAATTAAACAACTTCTCAACGCCATTAATCCTCATCTTAACAACAACAACAGAATTAAGAAACACTTGTTGGACAAATACAAAATTTCCAATCAGAATTGGTTAATGTTTTTGACAACAAACAGAGGGGACGGTAACGGAGATTACGAAATGTCAGATGCGAATGACACGCTGACGCCAAACGCAGCAGCCTACCTTAACGTTTTCTTCTGGAGTTCGGATATGGTCGTTTTGTACTTCAGTAATAGTTTTAGGTTTTCTTTGTAGTGTTGAAATAGACTGATTGAAAATAGATAGATTCCGTATCCTGTCGTAAAACACTCCGTCAGATACTGGCCCGACGAATTCTTGTCTGATTTGTCTGCTGTGGCGGCAACGTTGATGTTCTTGCAACCGTTGTGTGATTTCTTCACGAGACATATCGAATGATAGTCCACAACGGTTTTTATCGACGGTTCTTTGTTGATGTGTTGAACCAGATTAGAGTGTTCCTACCGTTACAAGTATATTTAGAATAGTATGCCCTAAACATGCGAGTTTGTATGAATGTCTGACGACTCTGATGAATGTGCGACTTTGTCACGTACGTCGACCTATTCTCCAAAAAGTTATCATTGTTCGCCTGTTCTCTCTCAGTGTGACGTAACCGTGACGACGCCATGACATGAGGCAACGCATGAGGCGGGGCATGGGGCGGCGACTAAAAAGGCTTGACAAATCAAGGAATCAATATTACAACAAAGTTATTACAATAACTAGACATTGCATAAAACAAAAATTCCAGATTAACTAAGTTTGCTGCTTGACTTCAATGCAATAGTTTATAAGTTTGCTTTGAAACGAGTTGTTTCATCGTATAGTTTTAAGTTTGCTTTGAAACGAGTTGTTTCATTGTATAGTTTTAAGTTGCTTTGAAACGAGTTGGCAGACAAAGTCACGCATTCACCAGCGTCTCAGAATTGGTCTATATTACAAACGAAGTCACGCATTCACCAACGTCAGAATTGGTCTACATTACAGACGAAGTCACGCATTCACCAACGTCTCAGAATTGGTTTGCATTACAGACGAAGTCACGCATTCACATTACAGACGAAGTCACGCATTCACCAACGTATCAGAATTGGTCTACATTACAGACGAAGTCACGCATTCACCAACGTCTCAGAATTGGTCTACATTACAGACAAAGTCACGCATTCACCAACGTCTCAGAATCGGTCTACATTACAGACGAAGTCACGCATTCACCAACGTCTCAGAATTGGTCTACATTACAGACGAAGTCACGCATTCACCAACGTCTCAAAATCGGTCTACATTACAGACGAAGTCACGCATTCACATTTACAGACGAAGTCACGCATTCACCAACGTCTCAGAATTGGTCTACATTGCAGACAAAGTCACGCATTCACCAACGTCTCAGAATTGGTCTACATTGCAGACAAAGTCACGCATTCACCAACGTCTCAGAATTGGTCTACATTGCAGACAAAGTCGTGTATGTTATCATCGAGATAACGCTCTCCGTATTCCCTGTCGAATTCTTGGTCGTTCAGAACCGACATATTGTGAAGAATTTAACAAAAAGCATGCCAACCCGAACGAAGAGATTACCTTAAATCAACTATTAAAAGATATTCCTCATAACGAAGATGAAAATAAGAAAATAATAGTTTTGGTCAAAAACATCGAATAGTTTATGAAGGCATGGAAGGCATCGATCGGCGATGATAACTCTGATAAAAAAACGATGACAGAACTATATTTCAACGAAGCCGTAGACGCGGTTCAGAATATTTATTTATCTTTTCCTAGCAACGTTTCCTTTTACAAATCAACGCTGAGGAGTCTCAAAAATTTGAAGGAGTGTGTCAACACTTGTATGCATCTACTACATCTTAACTCTATTCTACATCTTATCTTCAAATATTCATAGGCAAGAGTTCAAATGAATTTATAATAGTACCCCCTGAAAAGCACACGAATGGTTGACTTTGTCTTATATATCGACCGATTCTGAGACGCATGAAAAAAACAAAATTGAATTTATAATAGTAACTCCTGAAAAAGTAAATTTGAATTTATAATAGTACCCCTTAGAGTGTAAATGAAATACACTGCAGACAAATTTCATTGGTGAATGCGTGACTTTGTCTGCAATGTAGACCGATTCTGAGACATTGGTGAATGCGTGACTTTGTCTGCAATGTAGACCAATTCTGAGACGTTGGTGAATGCGTGACTTTGTCTGCAATATAGACCAATTCTGAGACGTTGGTGAATGCGCAATGTAGACCGCTTCTGCGACATTGGTGAATGTGTGACTTTGTCTGCAATCTAGACCAATTCAGAGACGTTGGTGAATTCAATTCTGAGACGTTGGTGAATGCGTGACTTTGTCTGCAATCTAGACCAATTCTGAGACGTTGGTGAATGCGTGACTTTGCCTGCAAGAAGAAGTCTTAACTTACATTTGCATGCGCGAAGAGAGACCCATGCAAATGTCACACACAACTAGAGAGTTGCTGCGAACAGATTCAGATAGAACAGAATATAGTTAAGATACGATTCTGAACTCTGTAGTGTGTGACACATTCAAGATGTATAGTATTGGTGCTTGTCTGAAATCTGTTAGCACTGTACGACAAGGACGAGAAGGTCTCACATTCACTGGGCAACTTACTCTTCAAACAGATTTTGATAGAACAGATTCTGAATAGAGTTGTCATCGTCACGTTATACTTTGTCATGTGAGTCTGTACACTCCGATGTTAGGTAGGCAAGAGATCTTCAACAAAGAAGAAGTCTTAACTTACATTTGCATGCGCGAAGAGAGACCCATGCAAATGTCACACACAACTAGAGAGTTGCTGCGAACAGATTCAGATAGAATATAGTTAAGATACGATTCTGAACTCTGTAGTGTGTGACACATTCAAGAGGTATAGTATTGGTGCAGGTCATCTCGACTTATGCAAAACATGTAGAGATACATTGGACGGGCATGTAGCAATTACTACATCTTAACTCGAGTGAATGTGAGTTTGTTTGTCTTGTGTAGAATTGCATTGCATTGTTGGGAGTTGCATTGTTGGACGCACTAGAGCGACAGAGAATACTCGGTTTTGTCATCGGACTCGAATATTGACAGACAGTGCAAGAGATAAACTTTTTAAGTTATCGAATTCAAAAGAGTAATAGACAGTGTAAGTGAAAATGTGTAGTCATGCTCGGACAACACTCACCTCCAATTCTCGGACAACAACGTGGAACGACCGTGTGTGACACACATACCCACACACGTAATTCAGACATGTGTAAGTGACACAGATACACACACCATAATCTTTTTTATAATGTGAAATAAAACAAATCATATTACACACAGAAATTTTATTTCTTAACCCTAGGTGGTCACGAACAGACGTGATCTGCAACGAGACGTTGGTGAATGCGTGACTTTGTCTGCAATCTAGACCAATTCTGAGACGTTGGTGAATGCATGACTTTGTCTGCAATGTAGACCAATTCTGAGACGTTGGTGAATGCGTGACTTTGTCTGCAATGTAGACCAATTCTGAGACGTTGGTGAATGCGTGACTTTGTCTGCAATGTAGACTCCTGACAAGATAAGAAGAAGCATTGCAATGATTATGTGTAATAAATAAAAATAAGAATTTACAGATTGTTTTAGTTTATTCTTCTGTCGTGTCATGGTGGCATCTTAGGTCTTCTTCGGCTGGTGGTGAACGTCTGGCTTTGAACGACAGAGTGAATCGGAGACTTTGTTCTACACGTCGACAGATTCCTAAACCGTCCGTCATGAACAAGTAAACATTGGATGGACTCTCCTGACAAGATTGATTTTGTAAGAAGAAGAAGAAGCATTGCAATGATTATGTGTAATAAATAAAAATAAGAATTTACAGAATGTTTTAGTTTACTCACATCATGTCGTGTCATGGTGGCATCTTAGGTCTTCGGCTGGTGGCGAACGTCTGACTTTGTACAACGGAGTGAATCGGAGACTTTGTTCTACACGTCGACAGATTCCGTCATGAGATTTGTTCTACAGAGTCTGAGACTTTGTTCCACTGATGTCTGTCATTTGATTGTCTAACTAAGTATGATGGAGAGTGAATGTGAGACTTTGTTTTACATGTTTACAGATTCCTAAACCGTGTAAATGTGCCGTCATGTGGCATATTAAGCCTTCGGCGAACGTCTGACTCTGTATGACGGAGTGAATGTGAGACTTTGTTCAACATGTCGACAGATTGTGGCATCTTAGGCCTTCGGCCTAAGATGCCACATTTTTGGATCGTAAGATCATCGAACAACGGCACAATGATATCTTTCAAATCGTTATTCAGAACCGATTCGTGACTGTCGTTCAATTTAGTTTCATTTTCTCGGTTGAGTGTGTATAGATTTGTTTTACGACGTCGTTCCATGATCCTGTTGACGCACTCTATCGTTTTAACGACAACGGGATGATCGTTTCGAAGGATGCAATTGTTCGTGTCCGATGTTCTGTCGTTGACGAATGCTTTGAGATCGATTCTAGCAGAGAAAATCATCCACGTGATAACCAGACGCGTCACACAGTCTCGCGTCTGAGCGGGAAAAAAAGTTCACACTTGATGAAAGTTAAATTTTTTATGCTTATGTTGAATCGGATCCTATCGTTCACTTCAACGTGTTTGTTAAACGCTCGTAACTTGATGTAGTCGGATTGAAAATTTGAAAACGTCTGTTCGGTAATCGAGGGGGAAGGGAGAATTAATGTTTTGTCGGCAACGTACTCGGTCTAGACTTTGGTGGTGAGTTAAGATAAGGTGAGTTAAGAAGTCTAGTACAATCAACACTATTCAGAATCTGTTCAATCTGTGCGAACAGATTCGTGGTGTCTGTCAGTGTCAGATAAGATTCTGAGTTGCAGATGTTGCTAGTTGTGTGAATGCGAGACTTTATGTCAGCAGTAGACTGATTCTGAATACTACACGAGTGTTGCATGCTTATTCCCTCAGACTTTTCTGACTTGTCACTTTGTCTCAGAGAATGCTGCAGATGTTGTGTGAATATGAGACTTTGTGTCAGTGGTAAACGTATTCTGAATACTATACGTGTTGTTGCATGACTTAAACCCTCAAGAGTTGGTGGTGAATGCGAGACTTTGTGTCAGCTGTAGACGGATTCTGACCTGTGTGACCTGCGTGATTCTGAATACAAATCTTACTTTGTCTCAGAGTTGGATCAAATGGGGAGAGGCCGAGAAACGATCGAACGTGCGTACGTTTTTCCGGTAACGAGATGTCATGACACCGCTACCGCGTGGCGTGGCGTGGCGCTTGGGCGCGGAAATCACGTGTGAGGACTCTTGCGAATCTGACTCTAAAAATATTCTCGCCTCATCTTACACAAAACCGAACATACAATACTACCGTGTCGGAACACACGCGCGCGTGTATTGGAAGCCAGAACACACACATCTCTGTATATACATCACCGCGTGTATTGGAAGCCAGAACACACACATCTCTGTATATACATCACCGCATGTACTGGAAGCCAGAACACACACAGCTCTGTATATACATCACCGCGTGTATTGGAAGCCAGAACACACACATCTCTGTATATATATCACCGCGTGTATTGGAAGCCAGAACACACACATCTCTGTATATCCACCACTGCTGCTAGTGAAAGTGTGACTTTGTCTCATCTGTTCGTTTGCAAAAAGATGTCGTGCCCATCCGAGCAACTGACTGCTGCTACATGTCGATAACTGCACAATTGATGTCGAGATCAATGTTGGATCCCAAAATAGAGTTAAGATGTAATACTCTTTCCTACCTCTAGAGTTAAGATGTAATAAATGTGGCTGAGAGTGTGGCTGTGAGGTGTAACAATTGCACATCCGAGCGGCTGTGAGGTGTAACAATTGCACATCCGAGCACCTGACCCCTGCTAGTGAATGTGTGACTTTGTTTTGACGGTCAACTGAACTCATGGATTCAGAATAGAGCTAAGATTTGATTTGAGATGATAAATTGTAACAGGAAGGCGAATTGCACATCTGAGCACTTGACTGCTTGGCGCATGTGTTGATCTTTCTTGGAAGCGGAAGTGTACACAAAATTCAGAAATCTGCAATTTGACATTACTGGAGAACCTACTGCTGACGATATTAGGAATAGAGTAATAAAAATAAAAAACAACGGAAAAAGCGTGTATATCAACGGCGGGATTGACATTTCGAACAACCTGCCTAATAACTCTGAAGATAAGACACAATTGCCTTTTCTCGATGTTCGATTCAGTACTGTGATGAACAATAATTTTATATGGAGTATGTCTGGGCCAGAAATATCTAGCGAAGTCTACGAAAATTACATGTTAGCGTTCCCAAAAAAAACAGTGAATCAAATCAACAAAGGAGACTAAAAGAATCGGTCGGTCCTGTCTCGAAAGTTTAATACGGTTCGTGGAAATAACAGCGAAAGAATTGAATTGCCTTGGAGATGTCACCGAGATTCGAGATTCGGTCGTGACCGACTACCGCACAGTCAATTCCAAGATGGATCAAATCAACATCAACGAAAATATTTTGTGTTCAATAATAATAAATTTTACGAACACATTACCAAAATCGACAGTCTTTTTATCCGTCCTTCAGATGTCTTGGAACGGTATCATCGCCGTTGTACAGAAGAATGGAAGACATGTTTTACCAGACTGGTCAACAACGGTAATTTCGAACAGTTCTACAGAGCCGTTGCCAATATTAAATCCACAGCCACAACAGTCGGCATGACCGTAAGAACAGACACCGACTCTTTCTTCACTTGTTTTGACAAATCGGGATTCGATTGCTTCAACCTGTTCAACAGTCATCAAGTGTCTTTTGAAATTCACAACGACACCGATCTGCTTCTCTTCCTAGATGTTTTCTTGTAACGAAATCGTCAGATGTTGGACCCCACTCGAGCTAGCGTTCACCTCGTGCTATCTCTTACTTGATCTCAAAATATCAAGATCCCAAAATAGAGTTAAGATGTAATACTCTTTCCTACCTCTAGAGTTAAGATGTAATAGATGTGGCTGAGTAAACGACAACGACAAGTGAATTTATATATTGAGGAGATTATGTGACACTGCGCACTGAGATTATGATCTCCTATTCATAATCTGTTGGTGTTGGATACGTCACGTTAGCTTTGTCATGTGACCAATTCTGAGACGTTGGTGAATGCGTGACTTTGTCTGCAATGTAGACCAATTCTGAGACGTTGGTGAATGCGTGACTTTGTTTGCAATGTAGACCAATTCTGAGACGTTGGTGAATGCGTGACTTCGTCTGTAAATGTGAATGCGTGACTTCGTCTGTAATGTAGACCGAACTTAATTTGAGTCGAACTTAATTTGGACTCACGCCTAGACTCTATTTTTATTGGTGGTTCACAACGCGGTGTCCAAGTTAATATTTTTGATGATCTTAAATAGCGTTACGCCGAAGACCGTATTTTTATCAACTGTAATTTAGTTTAAAAAGGGGTCTAACTTAGATCGAGCCGAATTTATTTTGGATAGAATTTGAGGTGACTCGATAGATACGCCTTGTACGGATAACGTCATGTACAGGTACATCTTTAATGTGGTAATATTTCTTAAAGAATCCTACCATTCTCCTTGTCTTTTTGTTTTTAAAGTCGACTTTGTAAATCCAAAACACGCACATTTACACACCTGTTCTGCACACAAGACGGAATAAAAAGTAATGTGACCAGCCGGTATTGTTGAAGACCTACAAATAAATTAGGAAAAAGCAAGAGAGCCAAACACCCGAAGAATCACTCTAACACCCGAGGAATCACTCTGCCGTCTGCGACGAATTCTAAATATTTATCTGGTTAAAGTTAATCGACGATGGCAGCTTTGATAATTAGACGAGCCAACAAAAAAGGGCGCCGTCGGAAGACCGAGGGTAAGACAGATGCCACCGGGAAGAAGAGGCGTCGCACTAAGCGCCTCGACTTATGCAAGATGTAGAGATACATGTCTTGTGTAGAGTTGCATTGACGATTGTCTGGAATCTGTTGACGATAAGGAAGTCTTAACTTACAATTGCATGCGCGCAGAGAGACCCATGCAAATGTCACACACAACTAGAGAGTTGCTGCGAACAGATTCAGATAGAACAGAATATAGTTAAGATACGATTCTGAACTCAACTTTTATCTTTCTCTTTCTACTGCTGTCTGTGATGAGTTCTTCGAATTTCTTCATGAGTGCCAAGCACCTACAAGAAGTTAGTGACATTTATGCTGTGGAAATAACGACAACCCTCTCGTTAACGTTTTTAGTATCGATCACGAAGTAAATATTGTCCCGCGGTTTGTGTACATATAACGCAGAGCGGGTCTTGACAGGGTATTCGTTGTTATTTCCACGAACCGTATTAAACTTTCGAGACAGGACCGGCCGATTCTTTTTGTCTCCTTTGTTGATTTGATTCACTGTTTTTTTTGGGAACGCTAACATGTAATTTTCGTAGACCTCGCTAGACATTTCTGGCCCAGACATACTCCATATAAAATTATTGTTCTCGCCAAGAGAAATGTGAAAATGTTTAAGGTGCCTAGCGGTTCCAGTGTTACACACTCTGTCTTCCTGAACGAAATGAACAAGAGGAAGATGCACTATTATCGATAAAACCAGATTCAATATTTTTCAAAAGATTCTACCTCGAATTCAAAGAAATGTTAGACCAACTGACTAGAAACAAAGTGTACAACATAGTCAGCTACCTGCAACGCGAATTGGCCGTGTCGGGTTTCGAGCACAGCGAAAGGTACATGTTTAACATCGATCACGATTTTCTGCTTGGAGTAGGACTCTCTTTCGATCATTTCTACAATGTCTGGAATAGGCAATTTGTCCCCAACGACGACACGAAACTGCAGCAGTTTTACTTTGGAATCTTCTACATGGATGGGACGCATCTGATACACATCAAACAGACCGACTACTTCTTCAAGATCTTCAACATACAGCGAAGGTTCTACAAAAACAAGAGAGACAGGAGATGTATTCTGGCATCAAATAAAGTAAATTTGCATAAAAATATATATACAAAACACATATTAAAAAATGTAAATGCGTACATAAAATAACCTAAATTTGTATAAAACTATATACAAAAATACACAAAAATAATTAAAATTTGTATGAAAAGAAATACAAAAAATACACATAAAATTAGGAAAATTTGTTTTGAAATACATATACAAAATACACATCAAATAATGTAAATTTGAATAAAAATATATCAACAAATACACTTAAAATAACGTAAATTTGTATAAAATATAAATGCAAGATACACATTAAATAATGTAAATGTGTATAAAAAAATACATACAAAAAAAAAATAGAATAATGTAAAATCGTATTGAATTTTGGCAAATAACAACGCTGAACGAATCTGGTATTATTTTTTAAATGATCCAAAAAATCATTCAGATTTTTTAAGTTTCTAGTGATGAGATATCCTGGCGTGTCTGCAATTCTTTTAAAAAGCATTATTTTTTTGTTATCTGTAACTCTTAATCTTGGTATTGCACCGGGAGGTTGAATTTGCTGCTTGCGGGAAATTACGCAACGTCGCCGCCGTATCAGAAGACGACGGGTGGTTGGGGTAATTCTGGAAAAAAAAAGACTGGTAGGTACAGGGACAGTGAGTTTTAGATGCATCCCATACTATGTTGTCTTCCGTATAAATCACAATTAATTTGAACGAACTAGTTATGGTTGAATCAACTGCAGTCGAAATGACATTGTCAACACCGTAGTTAATTTTTAAGTATCTGTCACCGTTATCATCAACGATATTTGCTTCTATAGTTATGAATCTCCAAGAACTGATAGCGATTCCGAAAACTTTAGAACGTGAAATGTTAAAAGTAATGAATACACGAGGCAAATACACACATTGCAAATACACACAGTACTGCAAATACACACAGTGCAAATACACACAGTGTAAATACAAACAGTGCAAATACACACAATGCAAATACACACAGTGCAAATACACACAGTGTAAATACAAACAGTGCAAATACACACAATGCAAATACACACAGTGCAAATACACACAGTGTAAATACAAACAGTGCAAATACACACAGTGCAAATACACACAGTGCAAATGTGAGAGCGACCGATAGTTTAGACTGCCCTACGCCAATTGAATCTGTCACGTCCGACAAATACAAAGTGTTGAATAGACTCTTCGAATTTGTAGAGCAATGTTAAGAGCGAAGAGTCAAACATGTTTCGTCTTTCCGTTATCGTTGAGCTGTATGGCCTGTAGGGAACCTGTTACGAAATTCTCGTTGTGTTCGTGTCCGTCATCCAGATGTGATTGGGATCGACGAAACCAAGTGTTTGTATGTATACGACACGCAGTTGTTTCAATTTTTAAAGCAGCTGTGAATTGTAAAACTTGTGGTCAATCACACAGTTTCACTATCCGTCAGAGAAATGAGTATTACGTTTTAATTAACCGTTTAAAAGTTAATTAATTCGTCGTCTTCACTTCACTGGTCGATAGTCGTCAGTGTTGTTGACTCTTTGGCGAAAGAGATTCGTAAACATTGTATTATGTAACGAATGTCTATATCTGACATGTATCTCTTATGTGTGTTAAATAAAAATTATAAATGTGTACCCAAGTGTATTCAAATCCTTGTGACCCAAAAGTATTCACACATGCTACAAACACTCAGTCTACTGCTGACATAAAGTCTCGCATTCACACAACTAGCAACATCTGCAACGCATTTGATCCAACTCTGAGACAAAGTAAGATTTGTATTCAGAATCACGCAGGTCACACAATAGTATTCAGAATCCGTCTACAGCTGACACAAAGTCTCGCATTCACCACCAACTCTTGAGGGTTTAAGTCATGCAACAACACGTATAGTATTCAGAATACGTTTACCACTGACACAAAGTCTCATATTCACACAACATCTGCAGCATTCTCTGAGACAAAGTGACAAGTCAGAAAAGTCTGATGATACCTCATAACGAAGATGAAAATAAGAAAATAATAGTTTTGGTCAAAAGTTTATAAGGGCATGGAAGGCATCGATCGGCGATGATAACTGAAAAAAAACCGATGACAGAACTATATTTCAACGAAGCCGTAGACGCGGTTCAGAATATTTATTTCTCTTTTTCTAGCAACGTTTCCTTTTACAAATCAACGCTGAGGAGTCTCAAAAATTTGAAGGAGTGTGTCAACACTTGTATGCACATGTTAAAAGTCAACGCAGCAGAGCGGATACTTGCGAGCATACTCTTCTTTTCAAATTACAGCAGCGAGAAGAACGTCTCTCTCTTAGTAAAGAGACGTCGACCTATTTTCGGCGATACTTAACCTTTTCTAAAATTCAAAGAACGTAAAAACGGAGCTAGCCAGGCATGCTTTGCATTTTACTTGTTGAATTTTTCAATGGCGTTGTACGACGTCATCATGATGTTGAAAGAAGGTCAAACCCATCACACTCTTAACGTCTATAATAGACCGATTAATCGCACCTTTCGGTTACGATTATCAAACCCCGCTCAGGAAGTGAGGTTTAACAAGACGAATTGCACATACTTGACTGCTGCTAGTGAATGTGCGACTTTGTCTCAATTGTCAACAGAACTCTTGTCCGCTACCACATAAGAGTTGTACTCTTATTGCTGCTACACCTGGAGTGTTGTCAGAATAGAGTTAAGATGTAATAAATGTGGCTGTGAGGTAAGATGTAATAGATGTGGGTAACAAGACGACACATCCGAGTACCTGTCAACTGAACTCTTGTGATACCTGTAGTGAATGTGTGACTTTGTCTCGACGGTCAACTGAACTCAAGTGTTAAACTCTTATGAACTCAAGTGTTGGACTCAAGTGTTAGATTCAGATGTAACAGATGTGGCTGTTAGGTGTAAGAAGACGAATTGCATAGTGAATGTGTGAGTCAACTGAATTCAAGTGTTAAACTCTTACCTACCTCCGCAGATGTTTAAGATAGAGAGTTGAGAGTTAAGATATGTATTCCTAAGTCTGATTTGTTGCCACTTCATAACTGTAAATGTGATTGTCGCCCATGGGTGTAATAAATTTTATCAAACTAAATCAACTCTGTTTTTGTGAACACCAGCTCTTTCCTAAATAAGTAAATGTGCGACTTGTCTCGACAAGTGAATGTGCGAGGCGGGCGTCTCATTCCGCTAACAACATCGACAGTGGTGTGTCTACATGTGTCACAAACAACTAGACGAACTCTTCAAAATCAGACGCCCTGTACGACAAGGCCTCACATTCACCCCAACAGATTCTGACCAACAGATTCTGAAGTGTCAAAGCGGACGCTGGCTCAGAGCGTATATCTGTACATGAAGAAAGAACTGCGGAACCGGTTGAGAGCGAGTGGGATCACATGCGAGGAGAGTTCTCTCGGCGCTGCTAGGAAATCGGTGGCTCAACATTTGGCCGTCGATCAAATAACCCACGAGGCTCTGGACAACGGGTTGTGCATAGCCAGGGGACAGTTGATCGAAAACAGCTTTTTACTGAAGTCTCTGGGTAGCGGTCATAAAGATGTCAAGATTATTGCCCTGTCCACTATGCTGTCTCAACGTCTCAGGAA
The DNA here is from genome assembly GCF_024679095.1 of Eriocheir sinensis. Taxonomy (NCBI): domain Eukaryota; kingdom Metazoa; phylum Arthropoda; class Malacostraca; order Decapoda; family Varunidae; genus Eriocheir; species Eriocheir sinensis. Next base: position 610,508 of record NC_066550.1, on the reverse strand, counting down.
TTTAAGGATGCTCTTGGCCATGTATTGATCACTACAAAAAACCTCCACTACCAAAAACTCTCACTGGTCCTTTTTGTTTTAATCCGTCACACAAGGATACTATCGGTTATAAATTAAAATGATAATATGATTCTTAGGATAAAGAACACTATAGAACTAAATTATGTTTGGTTTAATCCTGATTTTTACTTTAATCGTTGTCGTACTCTTCGCTGTACTGCACCTAACGCAAAACAGTCAACGCAGACACGGCTTTGCATTTTGGGATGGGATAAACGACGACGACGCTTTGGAACCGGACGCGGAGTGGATATAGGTTCGCGCAACCATCAATCAATATGACTGCCGTCGGCACGACTACGCCCTCAACAACTGGGTGTACGGTCAGAAGAACTGTTCGAAGGTAGATCAGAGTTGCGAGTTCGATCACGAATGCGACGCTATCTGTCAGACGATTTTCTCCGAAGACGAACTAGACATCACTCAATACGTGTGCAACAAATTCAGCATGCGATGCTCTCCCGTGACTGTGACTCACCGGTCGTACACCATGGCGATGCACGATCACGAGCGCCTCATCGCCTCGAGTAAGAACACAAACATGCCAGACAGTTTTTTGTGGTTCCTCAATCACAACAACGGAAAGTCGTTCATGAAGGCGCGCTGCATTCTACGACAAACTGAGCGTGCTACTGGGGAAGATTGACATGGTGCAGGCGGGCGGCTTGGCGTTGAAGATCCAAGAAATGAATCAACGAGCTCGCGCTCTACTGCGAGAAAGAATAGACAGACACTTGGACAAGAACACGGAATTGACCCCCGCTGAAACGTCAAAGATAGAAGGGTGGTTCGCCAGCTTACAGCTCACAGGAGAGAGTTCTGATCTCTTTACCAAACCTCTGTCGTTCGATCATCTAAAGTTGTATGCAACTGACATCTCTCGATGTATCACAGCGAAAACAAAGATGAAGTCGGCGACGACGAAGAAGATGACGACGACGACGACAGCGATTCTGATTTTAATCCTGACTCTATCTCAATAGCACTTTGCAAGAGGACTCAGACCGGGTCTTCGGCGACACCACCGCCGATTAAACGCATAAGACGTCATTATGGATCGACGCCTTCGTGCAACAGTAGCAGATTCGGTGATGAAAGCAGTACCATTGTCAACAGAAGCAGCAGCGGGCTCAGCAGCGATGACGACGGCAGCGGTAGCGTTAGCAGCAGCAGCACCGCTAATGTTGAAATCGATTCTTGAAATTTAAATCGATTAATTTTGAAACAAACCGAAAATTGAAAATCTGTTTTGATACAAAAATAGACGTTTAACGATATTTCATTGATCGACGTTAATGCACTAATCACCTGCGCGCCTGTGTAGTGATTAACGAAGAGAATTGACGACGAGGTGCTTAACGAATTTTTCATTGAGTTTTCAAAAGAATTTATAATTTTGAATCCGAACTATAAAACTAAGTTATATTCACCTCCATGAATATCATAAACCGTAATACGGTCAATCCAGAAAATGGAAAAACGAATAAAAGTTGTTTTTACGGATTTGCAAACCATAAATGGCGAGTACAGAAAATGGAAAAAAAAAATAAACGTTACCGTAATCAACAGTTGAATTCAAAATGGCAAAATCCAGACAATGTTAAAAATAATTAAATTCATCAACATTTGAATTCACTATTAGGTCAAAACCTGATGTGATATCATTTGACTCAAAAATGGTCAGAATCCAGACAATAGAAAAATGAATTATTAAAGACCGAAACCCAAACAGCAAAGATTGCACGGCTGACCCAAGAAATTAACGATCTGATCGCAGAGAAAGAAAGATCAACACAATTGATAACAGAATTAAAGGACTTTCAAGAAGAGATGAAAAAGACCGAAACATTGAATCAGGACCTTATCCAAAAGCATCAGGACGTTATCCAAAAGCAAACTGACAGAGAGTAACAAGGTAGTCGCTCCCCGAAAAAAAATAAAGAAAAAAATGAATCTAATGTCAGAGGTGGCCGTGTGCATCTTGTGTGCCACTAACCCAGTGAACGTGATCTTCCAACCTTGCACTCACGGGTGTTGTTGCATGGCGTGCGCCCGATCCGTGTCCACGTGTCCGAAGTGCTGCAAGGACATTTTCCTAAAACAATCCATCACCTCGTCCTCGCTTATACGCAACAACACGAACATGCCTTCACCGCTCACTTGCCTTAGCTATGTCATCTAACAACTCATGTTATCGATCACGAAGTAAATATTGTCCCGCGGTTTGTGTACATATAACGCAGAGCGGGTCTTGACAGGGTATTCGTTGTACGCATCAAGAAACCTACAGATTACATAGTGTGCACTCCCTGCGAGTGCTTTTGCTGTTGATGTTTGGTGAGTCATTGCATTTTTGAAATGTAATTTTCGTAGACTTCGCTAGACATTTCTGGCCCAGACATACTCCATATAAAATTATTGTTCATCACAGTACTGAATCGAACATCGAGAAAAGGCAATTGTGTCTTATCTTCAGAGTTATTAGGCAGGTTGTTCGAAATGTCAATCTCGCCGTTGATATACACGCTTTTTCCGTTGTTTTTTTTATTTTTATTGCTCTATTCCTAATATCGTCAGCTGTAGGTTCTCCAGTAATGTCAAATTGCAGATTTCTGAATTTTGTGTACACTTCCGCTTCCAAGAAAGATTTGATGTCTGCGTTGACTGTTTTGCGTTAGGTGCAGTACAGCGAAGAGTACGACAACGATTAAAGTAAAAAACAGGATTAAACCAAACATAATTGATGTCCATTGTACTAATACAATACATTTAACAGCGGCGAAGCAGCAGCAGCAGCAGCAGCAGCTCCTAACGGTCAAGGACCGAAGGATATTCCGATTTCTGATATCATGTCTTTTCTCAAAAACGATTTCGAGAAGATTATGAAATGTCTACTATGTCGTTTAATGATAGTGGTGAGCGGAAAGGAATTGGATATCATTGCAAACCTTTCTCAAGAAACAACCAAAATTATGGTCGCAATTTGCCATGTATACGTGTGTATGTAAGTTTATGTAAGCCATTACATTTTGTACGTATGGTTCCAACATATATGCCTCGAATAGTGTAAGACATGTGCAGCCATCTTCAATACTCAATAGGATAAGATTTGTAGTTTAGCGATTTGCAAAGATCTTAATATTTGTCTTCTATGAGGACGTATATTTATGTAATATTTACATTAAAAAAACAAAACAAAATATACATTGTTTTATTTTTAACAAACGTACATTACATTATTTAGCAAATGTACATTACATAGTGTGCAGTCCCTGCGAGTGCTTTTGCTGTTGATGTTTGGTGAGTCCTCTTACAGCTAAAGATTCTTTGCGGCATCCGTTGTGCGTTATGGTCAGTCAGCTACAGATTCTGTGCTTGTGGCGAATTGGTGGTCAGTCCTCTTACACCTAAAGATTCTGTGTTGAGATTTAAATGATCAACACGATGAATGTCCATCACAATAGTGGGTACCGACTGGACCATTTCGGGTTTCGCCTGCTTGTTGCGTTGCGTCCTGTTTGTTTTCTTGGACGGTTGTTGTTCCTGTTGCTGTGTCAACCCTGTTTCAACTTTGCTAGCAGAGTCTTCCTGAGTCTCGAATTTCATGTTTGTCTTTTGTTGTTATTCTTCTTGGTGGTAGTCTTTAACGCCGAATAAGAAGTTTAACATCGTGTGATGCTTGTCTTGCCTGGATTTACACCTACATGAAAGCGTCCAAATAACGCTCTGCGCGATCGACATATTCTGCATCTTCGTGTGTCAGTAAGTACCGGTTACCCATCAGCACACTGAGATTATGATCAAACGGATGTTCGTGTTTGTTATCGAATTGGTCACGATGGATACGATGCTTCTAACAAACGCATCTCTCGCTTGTGTATCTTTCATTGACAGAAGTTCTTCATAGACTATATTCTAGTTGTGTGTGACAGAAACTCTCTAGTTGAATGTGTCACACACTACAGAGTTCAGAATCGTATCTTAACTATATTCTGTTCTATCTGAATCTGTTCGCAGCAACTCTCTAGTTGTGTGTGACATTTGCATGGGTCTCTCTGCGCGCATGCAAATGTAACGTCCTTGTCGTACAGTGCTAACATATTCCAGACAATCGTCAAGACATGTATCTCTACATCTTGCATAAGTCGAGATGACCTGCACCAATACTATACATCTTGAATGTGTCACACACTACAGAGTTCAGAATCGTATCTTAACTATATTCTGTTCTATCTGAATCTGTTCGCAGCAACTCTCTAGTTGCAAAAAATCTTCAACTAGAGAACAACAAATTAGACTATATTTAGAAAAAGTTCAACACGATTTCGAAGGTACAATAAATTAGACTCTATTCAGAAAGAGTGTTGAACTCTTGCCTACCTGACTACTCTAGACTTTGTCATGTGAGTCTGTACACTCCGTTGTTAGGTAGGCAAGAGTTCTGGTGCAGGTCATCTTGTTGACGACGAGGAAGTCTTAACTTACAATTGCATGCGCGCAGAGAGACCCATGCAAATGTCTGTCAGGACCCAAAAGACGAGGAAACAGAGGAGTGAGATATACAACTGTGTAAACATCTGACAGGACAAACACTAACAAAAAGGGTGACATATATATAAGTGTAAACATCTCAAGTACCAAAGAGGGGAAACAACGAGGGTAAAGGAAAACAGATACCCAGACTCAGATACAGAAAACAGATACCCAGTAGGCGTGTCAAGGATGTAAGTCCGCCTAAAGCAAAGAAAAATGTGGCCTAGAAATCAGTGGTATAGGTAGATCGAGCTTGGTTCTCTCCTCAAGCAGACCTGCTACTCACTCAGCCGAGAATGGCTGTTGTGATCTTAATCATGAGTAGAAATTCGAGAATCTAAGGGAAACCGACTGTATTGTCCTGGAGATTATAATGTAGGAGATGTGAAGTAGGATTGTGAGTGGGACAGGATTGTGATTATTTGTTTGCGATGTAAAGCAAAGGTAAAACCACTGGGTGTGGTATTTGGTGCTTCCGTGACTTGTAGTAGATTATACTATAGGAATGTGTAGTAGGATTTTGTGAAGAGAGTACATAATGATTGTGATGTAGGCAGAGAGATACAAACCACTGCTTGTGGAACGACGAGTGTAATTATTATTGGCAACAACTGAGCACCTATTGTAGTATTATGTTAAGACATGTCGTTTGTCATATGTTGCATCCATTGCTGAATATGCCAGTGTTATGATCGTCTGAGCAAAGAATATTGCGTAAGGCAATTACTTTCATTTAATTTTAAATAAATGTATATTTTCTTTTTCCCTTGTTTATCCCCGAACACCAGTCTCCAATAACAACTTAAGCCGGATCACGCTACCAGGGATACGAGACGGTGATATCATTTATGGAGTAATTAATGAGTGATAAAAGAGTTGATTTAATACAAGAAAAGAAGGGTCTAAAACTGGCGGCAGCGGTATAGGGATAAATAGGGACATGTGCTTACAGTGCTTTTGTTTAATTTACTCTGACGAGAAAACGCCTCTTATTTTCATTAAGCTCTGCTCGTTTTAAGTGGCGGAAATAATAGTGACGATTTAATTATATAATTAATGGTTCTTCCGGAGGACATGGACTTTGACGATATGGTAATGGAAACTCTGGCCGACCACTGTTGTTCTGTAGTGCAATGGGTAGCACGCGACTCAACCGAGAATTCATGAGTTCCTTCCGGGCGGAGTGGAGAGGGATGGGCAGTCTCTCTCCACCGCGCCGCGATCCACTCCTTAGTGAGAGGGTGTCAGGTGACAGGCAGCGGCAGCGTCCCTCCTCCCAGGTTTGTTTGTTGTAGGATTGTTACCCCAGGATGGAGGGGAACACGGGGCTCTACGCCTCACAGGGCGGTGGTGTGCCGCGGCGGACATGCAGCCATAGAGTGACTTTATAAAGGCCTAACCCGCGTCCCCCAGGTAGGAAGTGTAGAGGTTGATCTAGAAAAAATGTGAAATACTAAGAAAAGTGTGAGGTATGGATAAAAAGTCATGAATAAAAAAATAAAAATGAAGCATATGGACAATAGTGTGAAGTATTAAGATAAATGTGTGAAGTAAGAGAATCAGAGGAAGAGGAGGCCAGGGTAGTGCCCCCCTCAGTTAACTACTACAAATAACATTAAATAAACAAATGAAAATAAATAAAGAAATAAATAAATATGCACACTTGCAGTGGAAAAAACGGAAAATGAGCGAAGAACAAAACAGGGAGTAACCTTTAATATAATAAGATGAAGGCTACAACGAAGAAGGGAGTAACCTTTAATATAATAAGATGAAGGCTTTAACGAACAAGGGAGTAACCTTTAATATAATAAGATGAAGGCTATAACGAACAAGGGAGTAACCTTTAATATAATAAGATGAAGGCTACAACGAAGAAGGGAGTAACCTTTAATATAATAAGATGAAGGCTATAACGAACAAGGGAGTAACCTTTAATATAATAAGATGAAGGCTATAACGAAGAAGGGAGTAACCTTTAATATAATAAGATGAAGGCTATAACGAACAAGGAGTAACCTTTAATATAATAAGATGAAGGCTATAACGAACAAGGGAGTAACCTTTAATATAATAAGATGAAGGCTATAACGAACAAGGGAGTAACCTTTAATATAATAAGATGAAGGCTATAACGAACAAGGGAGTAACCGCCTCACATAAATATAAGGAAAAGAAGGCTATAACAAACAAGGGAGTGACCTTAAAAATAATGAAAAGAAGGCTATAATTAACATGACTCAAGAGTAACTTTGTTAGGCAGATCGCACTACTCATGATAATACATATGCAAAAGTGGCAGCGCTCCTAGAAACAGGAGCGTGTGTGAGTTTTTAACGGATGAATTTATTAAAGAATTAGGGCTCGCAGTAAATAACTGTGAAGCGAAACCTGTGAATATTGTCTCTGTGCAAAGATACCATATTGAAAATGACGGTAAAAGACAAGTTAATATGGAAGGAAAAAGTAGTTTCCAAGACTTATTGATAACACGCGATGTAGATTTGCCGACTCATATTATGTTGAGTACTGATTTGTCGTGTAGCACGAGATTATTTTGAAAACATTGCAACTAAATGAGGAACAAAAGAACGAAGCTTAAAACTGATAATAGAAGGGGAAACCATACAATTATGCCAGGAAAAATATGTCTTATATCTAGAGGTGAAGGATCTTAGCTAAATGAAGAAGGAAATGAAGTAGGTCTCACTGAAAATAAGGCCGTACGTTGCCAAGCAGCGGAACCTTTGCAACTGAATGCATCTGTTGCAGGTTACATAACGCTAGTGACACCAGAAGACCACCTATCAACCCGGACTCTAGATTCTAGGATCAAAGATGAGCTCTGGGAGGGCAGCATGAGCCAATGCAAGATGGCGCCACTATAAACACTTGCCTGCGCCAGAACGGGCTGGGCCGACCATCAGGACCTACCGGAAAGAAACCTTGGACCGACCATCAGGATCCACCGGGAAGAAGCCTACCGGCGCAATAGGCTGAAATTTAAAAAAAAAAAAAAAAAAAAAAAAAAAAGTGAAGCTTTATTTGAGCCTTGTGTTAGTACTCCTCAGGCTAGAGTCTTGTGCTCAGGGATAGTTAAGTTAACCCCTTCATCTGACAATCAAAGATCTTATGTCACTGTGCCGTATTTGAATATTGAGAGTGAGTGTAAAGATAGATGATAATACAACGTTAGGATTTGTGAAGCCTCTCACTCATGAGCTATACGCTGATCTGCCACAAGTATCTAGTGTACAGACCGCTGACACAGCTAAAACAGACTTGAAGCCCGCAGAGCTTGAAGTAAGGAAGAAAAGCCTCTATCAAATTGTTGACGCTAAATTCCCAAGTGAAGAGAGAGAATCAGGTTTTAAAGTCCTTAATAGATAAATATATAACAGTGTTTTCCACAGAACAAGAACCATTAACAGTAACGCCCTATTTTTTAAGCACCATCAAGCAAAACACTGATGAAGTAGTGTACAGGCGTCCATATAACATTCATATCAGTTATCATGACAGAGTAAATGAACAACTTATATCGCTCCAGCAACAGGGTGTGATCCGCCCTTCGCGATCACCCTGTAATGCCCCACTTATCCCAGTGCAAAAAAAAAAAGATGGAGGACTACGACTTTGTCTGGACTTCCGGGCGCTTAATAAAACACTACGGGACGACCGGTACCCACTCCCTAATATAATTACCATACTCAATCAATTGGGAGATAGTAAGTTTTTTTTTTTCATGCCTAGACTTGAAACAGGGTTACCATCAAATCCCCCAAGATCAAATCAGCAGAGAGAAGACGGCATTTTCTTCTCCAGCAGGACATTGGGAATTTACTTCCCTCCCCTTTGGCCTTAAAACAGCCCCGTCCTGCTGCAAGAAAATAATAAACACTGTCCTTACAGGACTATTAAGCAACAAGGTTCAGGTGTACCTTGATGACATAATTATCCTGGGCGATATATTTTCTAATCACGCAGATAACTTAGAACAAATTCTGGATCGCTTAAAGGAAGCCAAACTGGCTCTTAAGATGGAGAAGTGTAACTTTTTTAAGGACAAAGTAGATTACCTGGGCCATGCCATCCGCTCAGAGGGAATAAGACCTCAGTCTAGCAAGCTGGAGGCCATACAAAACGTCCCGGCCCCTCAAACTGTTCATGATTTACAGGCATTTCTTGGATTGACTAATTATTATCGCAAATTTATTGCAAATTATTCACAAATTGTTGCTCCTTTTCTAAAGATTTACAAAGGGAAGAAAGGTACACAAAAAATAAATAAATAAATAAATAATTAAAACTCCACTCATATGGACGGATGAAACAAAAATTGCGTTCTCAACCCTTAAGGATAGAATGCTTGGTACAGTCACTCTACGCATCCTACTACAATACTGGTGGAGTATTGCAATAACAGGATAATGATGATAAACTAAGACCTGTATATTTTTTTGTGAGAAATTGAATACGGCAGAACAGCGGAACAGTATAGTTGAACGAGAGGCTTTAACTGTAATTTATGGGTTACACGTAAACCGCCCATTAATACTGGGTTACCCTGTTGAGATCCACACGGATCACAGACCTTTAGTATGGTTGTTACAGGTGACTAGTCCCAACGGCAGGATAGCTAGATGGCAGACTCTCATGAGTGAGTATGGTTTTACAATCAATCATTTGCCTGGCAAGGAAAATATAGTAGCAGATTTTTTTATCAAGGATGAAGGCTCACAGGACACTGAGATTGAATTAGAAGGACACGCGCGATAATGTTTGTGGATGGGGAACAACAAAAACCGTGGAACACGTGGATAATGAGGGGCAAGGTATTCCACTAGTGTAGAAAAAGAAACAGGCGCCGAAAAATGAGAAAATAAAATATATGATATGTATGGATCTGAATAGTGAGTGTATTGGCCACACACTTGACTGGAGTATTCAGGAGATTAGTGAGCTGCGTGATGAGCAGCCAGCATATAAGTATGCTAAAAGAAGGAAGCCCCATGAAGGAAAATTGAGCAAAGACTCAGAGAAAAAAGGCAAAATGTGAGATGCTGCCCCTGTTAGAGGTACAGGTGGAAAATGTGTTATATTGTGTTGAAGATGGGCATAATGTGAGATGCCGCCCCTGTTAGAGGTACAGGTGGAAAATGTGTTATATTGTGTTGAAGATGGGCATAATGTGAGATGCCGCCCCTGTTAGAGGTACAGGTGGAAAATGTGTTATATTGTGTTGAAGATGGGCATAATGTGAGATGCCGCCCCTGTCAGAGTTACAGGTGGAAATAAATGATGTGTTTTAGTGAGTCCGTACGGAGAAGCCACTAAGGTGGTGATTCTACCCCCCAAGTATTTCCAAGGCGATAACTCTGGCTCATTCGTCGCCACTGCAGGGCACGGAGGAACCAAAGTTACGTTATGTCGATGTAGAAAGTTCGCTTTCTGGCCTGGAATGAAACGGGATGTAGAAAATTATGTAAGGAAGTGCGTCATGGTAGTCGTTTTAAAAGTGAGTTGGGAACTTGCACCCTGCTCCTTGGCGGCAATATCCAGACGTCACCGCTCCTTTTGGAAGAATACACATGGACCTTGTGGGTCCCATGGGTGTATCGGACAATGGGGTTCGATACGTAATGCCCATAGTTGATGTTTTTAAAAGGTATTTGATTACAGTACCCTTACGGAGTAAGGAAGCCCGCGAAATGGCAAGGGCGTTGTACGTGGATGTTGTTTGTGTACACGGTGTTCCTCAGACAGTTGTTACAGGTCAAGGTTCAGAGTTCGTTAATTCCGTGATGCAGGAGATAAATTAGAAGCTACCTGTGCGACACGCGAATAACGGCTTACCATACAAATGGAAATGGAGTAACAAAGCGCGCAAATTATACTGTTGTTAACATTTTGAGGAGAATGTTCTAGGAAATGTGTCCGTTTGGGATATAATGCTACTTATAGACATCTTGGCCTATAATGCTGCGTATTATCGCACCATAAAGGAGTCCCTATTTTATCGAGAGAGACAGAGAGGATTTTTAGAGATTCTCCTGTACCCTACACTATGTTAGAAAAAATTCAGCAGCCCTGGTATGATATTTACTCCTATAAAGAGGAAATGGCTGTATTTGCAAGGAACGTTTATGATATTTACTCCTATAAAGAGAAAATGGTTGTAATTGCAAGGAAAGTTTATGATATTTACTCCTATAAAGAGGAAATGGTTGTAATTGCAAGGAAAGTTTATGATATTTACTCCTATAAAGAGAAAATGGTTGTAATTGCAAGGAAAGTTTATGATATTTACTCCTATAAAGAGGAAATGGCTGTAATTGCAAGGAAAGTTTATGATATTTACTCCTATAAAGAGGAAATGGTTGTAATTGCAAGGAAAGTTTATGATATTTACTCCTATAAAGAGGAAATGGCTGTAATTGCAAGGAAAGTTTATGATATTTACTCCTATAAAGAGGAAATGGTTGTAATTGCAAGGAAAGTTTATGATATTTACTCCTATAAAGAGAAAATGGTTGTAATTGCAAGGAAGTTTATGATATTTACTCCATGAAGAGGAAATGGATGTAATGCAAGGAAAGTTTATGATATTGACTCCTATGAAGAGGAAATGGCTGCAGTTGCAAATAAAGTTTATGATAGATGTCAGGTTTACATTGAAAAAGGTAGAGAAGAAATAGAAAAGAAATACAAAGCTTCAAAATCAAAACTATCAACGTTGGAGACAGTGTTCCTCAAACGAGACCACAGAAAAAAGTAAATAAAAAGTTGTAACTTATTTTTGATGGACCCTACAGGGTAATAGAGAAGATCAGTGATATAATGGTATAAATTATAAACCTCAGCACTAGTAAGGTTTCAACGGTCCCCACAGATAGAGTAAAAGTCCTTCATGAAGATTGCATCGACGTGCAGCAATGTCCAACGATTAGGCGAGCATACCCTTTAAATCCAGAGACAGACACTGATCTATTCTTTGCATTGCTCAACCCTGAAATCGCTGAGAAAAATTCTACCGAAAATGATAACTCGTAGCGGAGAGGTGACTGCTACTCATGACACATTAAATAATGTTCGTTCTACAACAGCAATAAACAGCTGATGCACAGGCCCTACCTTCTCAGGTTACTCCCAAACTTTCAGAGCCACCTCGGCATAGATACAGCCTTCGCTCTTCGACGGCACAAGAGTTGCTTAATGTAGTGTCAAAACTAATACGATATAAAACAGGAATAATGTATAAGGATGAAAATGCAATAATTGAGCGGAATTATGACGAAATAAACCACAGATTGATTTGACTCTTTCGGTGTACGACTCATTGACACAACACGTGCTGGCCAAAGTTTCACACCAACATACTATCTATATTATAGTCCTCACAGACAAAGACTATAATACCATTTAGCCTTACAGAAGATGTTTTAGCTGCATTATATAAAGCACGGATTTTAACTGCTTCGTTACTTGAAATGTTATTCAAATGTCACCTGAGTATCCAGCTGTAAAAGCAATAAAATACACACTCTTTAATTTTGAAAAAGACTTCAGTTCATTGCTGCATCATCTAAGAAAAGCTTTAGGCTATGTGATGACTACTAATCAAAACAAGCTGCATGCTTCTATGATTTATAAAAAATAAAAAATAAACGGGAAATAATTATTTTTTGAGGATCCTTGTCTAATAACCTATTTGGTACCGCGACCCAGGCTCAAGTTGATGCTATTCATGGAAAAATAGAATACTAGAGTCATTAACTGAGAAAATTTTATATAGTTAAATGTTTATTATGGAAAACTCAACATCGTTAAGTAATATGCATACCATGCTATATGCCTTTAATAGGCTATATTCAGCTGTAGATGTATTGAACCAAGTTGTGCGCCAATTTTCTATAGACTTTGGCATTAGGAAGAGAAACAAGCTCCTACAGGCATTGTTGTATTTTGACTTAGCATTCAGACACATAAGTCCAGGTATACAAGATTTAAAGTTCAGTCTGCAGGCTTAGCTGCAAACATACATAACTCCAACCATTATGTGAGACAAACAGTTGTTCAGCACATTAAAGGAAGCCTAGGTTCGGCCTCCAGGTCTTTTGTGCCTTGCAGTTCTTGATTTTTTAGCTCTATATAGGGATGTAATAACTGTCCTCCAGGACAACGGCTTTGCACGATTCTCGTAATTTCTATTTCACCAAACCTTTGCGAGGAGATCCGATTGACACCTTTGATGTCTTTCGAATCGACTCCCTTCCATTTTCTGTGCAGAATAGCACTTACTTTCTTATGTATAGAGAGAATAGTGAGAATAGGAAAATATATTTTATGCTTTCTAGTATAAAATACTGTAACAAGAATAACCATATGTTAGTTTGTCCTCCCACAGGCCCCTTCCATGAGGCTAGTGACGCAGCCTCTTGTGAATCGGCTGCTTTCAAGAAACATGAGTCAGTGATCAACCTCTGCCACACAATGATCTTGAAAACATTTCCCCCTATGTTTATAAAAGTCCTGGCTACTGGACCTGTTCACTTGCCTCCCCCATCACTCTGACACTCACATGCCCTACCAATCCTGTAAACAGACATACTGTCAGCCTGACGGATAATGGGATATTGATGCTTCGGCAAGGTTCTCTTCGCTGTGCTGAGTCCATCCCCCTACAGGAGCTAACAGCTGGCTTGCAGCCCCTATATTATGTGGTCGAGCCGGATCAGCCCTTTCAACCCGCAATCCATTGGTGGATTGTCTTCGCCATTGTCGTGATCCTGGTTCTTCTGCTGGTGACGTCTGCCGTGGGGTATTCCTATGTCCTACGCTACGCACGACGCCGCCGAATTCCAGACTCGAACCAACTGCAGACATTGCAAGGCGTATCTTCTCCACCAACACCTGTGAGATCTCAGGGGCGAGATCTTCCGGAAGGGGAAGTTTGTCAGGTCACTATAGACGAGGTAACAGAGGAGTGAGATATACAACTGTGTAAACATCTGACAGGACAAACACTAACAAAAAGGGTGACATATATATAAGTGTAAACATCTCAAGTACCAAAGAGGGGAAACAACGAGGGTAAAGGAAAACAGATACCCAGAGAGGAAAGGCAGGTATACAACTGTGTAAACATCTGACAGGACAAACACTAACAAAAAGGGTGACATATATATAAGTGTAAACATCTCAAGTACAAAAGAGGGGAAACAACGAGGGTAAAGGAAAACAGATACCCAGACTCAGATACAGAAAACAGATACCCAGTAGGCGTGGTCACAAAGTGTGAACAACCATTGAAAAAGACTCTGACCCGTGACGTCAGTCGTGGCGACATGTTATCAGCCAATAATTTAACAGAAACATCACTGAGGGAGTGTCTTAAGACTGACTCACGAATAGCAGGAGAAGTAAAACAATACAACATAATGAGCGAGCAGATGGGTGTGACAGGAAGTATTGGCCATTGGTTATGTAGAAAATTAAGGGCGTGTCAAGGATGTAAGTCCGCCTAAAGCAAAGAAAAATGTGGCCAAGAAATCAGTGGTATAGGTAGACCGAGCTTGGTTCTCGCCTCAAGCAGACCTGCTACTCACTCAGCCGAGAATGGCTGTTGTGATCTTAATCGTGAGTAGAAATTCGAGAATCTACGGGAAACCGACTGTATTGTCCTGGAGATTATAATGTAGGAGATGTGAAGTAGGATTGTGAGTGGGACAGGATTGTGATTATTTGTTTGCTATGTAAAGCAAAGGTAAAACCACTGGGTGTGGTATTTGGTGCTTCCGTGACTTGTAGTAGATTATACTATAGGAATGTGTAGTAGGATTTTGTGAAGAGAGTACATAATGATTGTGATGTAAGCAGAGATACAACCCACTGCTTGTGGAACGACGAGTGTTATTATTATTGGCAACAATTGAGCACATATTGTAGTATTATGTTTAAGACATGTCGTTTGTCATATGTTGCATCCATTGCTGAATATGCCAGTGTTATGATCGTCTGAGCAAAGAATATTGCGTAAGGCAATTACTTTCATTTGATTTTAAATAAATGTATATTTTCTTTTTCCCTTGTTTATCCCCGAACACCAGTCTCCAATAACAACTTAAGCCGGATCACGCTACCAGGGATACGAGACGGTGAGATCATTTATGGAGTAATTAATGAGTGATAAAAGAGTTGATTTAATACAAGAAAAGAAGGGTCTAAAATTAATGCATTTCTTGAAGAAACAGTGCTTGCTCTCAAATCGTAAGGTCCAAAGGTGAATTAAAGGTCCAAATTCCATTATTAGCCTAGGCGGGGGCTTCAGGAAGTGGTGCTTTGGTCTTAACTTTACATTGGGAAAGCTGATGTATCTGCTCTCCAGGCACTCATCAATGAGCACATCAAGATAAGCTATTTGAGAATCCTTAATTCGATGGGCACAAAGAAGTTCTACAATGTCATGGAGTAACAAAAACTGCTGCCAAACTGGATCATTTGCATCCTGAATCTTGTCACTAATAATTACTGGCAACAACCTAATCAAGTACCAGTTTTGAACAGCTTTGCTCCCTAATTTATCACCTCTTACATTTAAATGGCAGGGCTTTGAGCTGGCATCTGTGTCAAGATAATGAAAACTATCCAATCGCTGGTTGAGCTCTGAATAGGTAGACCATTTTTTTTCTCTTGCAAGATTCTGTATGATTATAGCTGCATCATAATTGGCAATTCCTTCAAATAAATCATGAGCCAAACAAGGTGGAAGGCCTGAATTACACACATGGTAATAATTTAAGGAGTTGAAAGAAGAATCAAATTTAATGGCATTGATCATATATGAGGCACATTCCTCCTCTGAAAGGCGTTGAATGGCTAAATTATAATTTTAACTTGTCCTCTTTGTACTGACACATAAAGGATCAGAGAGAAAGTCAGCTGAGGAGATGGTACAGTATCGGCAGAAATGCTCCATTGTACTAAAATTTTCTGCAAACCCACCAATACTTTGAGCACCTAAATTATCACCTAATATACAGAACAAAGTGCCTTGCAAAACTTGATTATTAATTTCAATTCCATTGGTTTCAGTGTACTTCAAATCTTCCATTAATTTATGAAATATTCTTTCATGGCCAAAATGTTTCAAATCTTTCTTTTTACATAACATCACAAGAAGAGTGTTATCAACCACATAACGGAGATAAGGTCTAAAATTTCCTAGTGTCATGTACACAGCAAGGATTTTATGCTTTGCCTTACTTGAACCAAGTGGATTGCAAATTTCAAGGCTATCTTGATAAAGCATAATCCTTAATGAGTTAGGCTTAGCTCTGAATAGTACATTATTCTTGAAGGCAAGTCCATCAGTAATATCTCTGAAGCACTCTTCACCTGAACCTTCATTCTCATTCTGCATTGTTACTCTGAATTTATTAGAAACAGATTCATCTGTAAAAAGACTTCTTATTTTTTTCACTTCTTGGTATATAATGAAATGAGCATTCTCTGTTAAACTGATTTTTTCCTAGATGATGACACTGTGGCTCAACATACTTAAAATTTTCTTTGAAAAATGAAGTGCGGCTATAACCAGATCTAAGGGGCCCACGGCTGCAATTGAGAAAGACATCTGATCCATAAATATCACTGATTATATATTTATGTTTATCCTCAGGAATACAAAGTTCTTGCAAAGAGTCAGTTTTTGTATGGAAAATTTAAGACTAAAGCTGTGAATATTCTGAAACTCTTCATCTATATACTGAATGACTGAGGACGGTAGCAAGTGTTTTGCTTGTAGTTTCAAATAAAACAAAGCTATATTTCTTAAGAATAGGTTTTCATCTTCAAGAGTACCAATGGTTTCAGAGTCCATATATGAGACATCATGTTCTGTTTCTGGTGAATGTTCCGTTGCAGTACTTGAGCTTGTACAAGACTCTATCATGATGTCATGCACTGAATTGCTTCTATGATGTCTGGATAAATGAGCAGAAAATGAGGGCTTCTTAGAAAATTCCTGGCACATGGTAAAAGGACACTGTATTATTACACCATTAGTTATATCCTGTCTTAAGTGCTTCAGTAATTCCTGCATTTCACTGCATATTTGTGGCACCTTGCTACATTGCACTGTAATGGACCAATGTTGGCTGCTAATAACTGATCAGAAACCTTGTGTGACTTCACGCCTTGATGATCACGATAGACATGAGTTCTAAATGCTGTGTATGAAGGCATTTCACTCTTGCATCCCTTAACAGGGCATTTGAATAGTTTTGAATAATCATTTGAGTGGAACTGACAATGCTCTACATAACCCTTCATTGTCCTAGAAATATGACTGCACAAAGGACATGCAAATTATGTGTCCATTGTGAACAAGATTCAACCATCAGCAATTATGAGAAACCCAGACGGGAAGAGTCACATGCAGCAGAACTAGCATAATTTTAAAACTGCTATGATTTAACAACTGACTACCACTTTAATCTATTACCACAAAGTGCAGTACATGCATTTGAGACAGTACATCTCATCCACTCACAGCAATAAGGGATGAAATCCACGGAAACGACACAAGAGAGGAGGAAGCCGGGTGTCAGTGAGACGCGACGCTCAGCTGATTATGGCGGGAGTTTTTTGTAAACAATGGGCGGCCAAGCTAGACCATGACCAAGATCCTCATGGCTCAAAACATGATAATGATGTGGAGAATAACTGGAAGGCTTAATAGTAACGTCTAAAAATAATGAAATATATCTTACCGAGTTTATGATGCTGCTGCAGATGGAAGGATATCCCTTAGCTCTTCCTCTTGCTCCTACATAAGACTCGAAGATGTCGAAATTATTATTTTTTCACGAAAATAATTATTACGATACGAATAACTGACGTAGCAACTTGTATTTACTACTTTCTTCGACATTTCACTACAAGAGAATATTAGGGGGAGCAGAAGATGGTATCTAGCAATGATTCGGAGTGAGAGATGCCAGATATCGTCTGAAAACTTATGATATCTTTCAATAATCTAGTTTTGGCCTCGTATTCTACTTGTAGGCATAGCAGTGACCTAAAACATACTCGATATTGTAGTCCAGATATTTCTCAAGAAACAGATCTTTGATTATCTGCCAAACAGAAAACATTTTATGATCAATTTTACGGTATGCTCCGTAATCCAGAGTACAGAGTATTTTCCGTAGCAAATAACGGATAAAATACTGTAAAAAAAAAAAATTACAGTGAGTAAACTTCTCTTTCGGCCACTCCTCTCCAATCTTTTTAGGGGCAGTAAGTAGCGGGCTTTTTTTATTATTGTTTTTTTTTAAGCCCTTGATCTGTCTCCTTTGCTGTAAAAAAAAAATAATAAATAAAATCGTCCCCCACATTGTTAGGGCGTGCGTGTTGTTACTGAAAATATATCGAACACGCTCGTCTTGGTAGAACATAAAAGGAAAAAAAAATCCCTATACACCTCGAGCACCCACACCCTAAAAAATAATCAGTCTCAGCTCAACATTTTCCCCGCTGGTGGATCGGCTGCAGTGAAGTGTTCTGATCATGTCCACTTCTAATTTTGTTTTTCTTGCCATCAAGTTGCTGACCTAAGGAGGGGCTTCTTAACCTCTTGTGAAACCCAACACTAATGTTCAGCCTTTGTTCACCCTCTCATCAAGGCTCAATACATTTTACTGAAAGGCTTAAATGTTCAGTAAACCGGCTGACTTGCTCTCTCCAGTTCTGCTCAAGCTTATAAATTTCCATCAAAATTTAGAAGAATGTTTCCTTTGAATTTACGAAGTGTTGGCTCCTCTTAGTGCTTGGCCTTGCAGCAAAGATTTTTTACACATTTCCATGCCTATTCATTGTTCATAACATATATCCAGTTTTTTTTATTTTTTATTTCCTGTCACATCTTTTCTGTACAGAGCAGTCTGGAATACGAAGGCTCTTTTGTTCAAAAATTTCACCGCCACCAAAGAACTGTCTTGATATTTTCACATTGCTTCGTTCTCCTCCGGGTGTCAGGAGGTCGTGTATTATTGATTGATCGATAGATTAGTTTGAAGTTTCAGCAATCAATTGATTGACTGATTGATTGATTGAGTATGTGTGTGTGTGTGTGTGTGTGTGTGTGTGTGTGTGTGTGTGTGTGTGTGTGTGTGTGTGTGTGTGTGTGTGTGTGTGTGTGTGTGTGTGTGTGTGTGTGTGTGTGTGTGTGTGTGTGTGTGTGTGTGTGTGTGTGTGTGTGTGTGTGTGTGTGTGTGCGTGCGTGGATGCATGCTTTGTTCGTGTTCTCTTCGTGTTTAGTGTGTGTTCCTGTGTATTAGGCAGCATCGTAGCGTTTCTTTATGTAATCTTTTAGTAACCTGTAAGTGTACGGGGAAGGGCTGATGAGGGGCCGCGACGCGTGGCACTGCAATTACTCGTCATGGGGAAGGTTACCAGCGATGATGTAAGGACGTGACTGGCATTGACGGACGCGGCGGGTGGGGGTGCATGCCGGGGTGGTGATGGGGGAGGGGTGGGGGGGAGGGTGTTCCAGTCGTTTTCCCTCGCAATGATTTGGCTGCAGGAGGGTGATGGGCACTTACGGTCATATTTGATGTGAGTAATATGAGCTGTGGTATGGTAGTTTTCACGTAGTTACGAGCAGAGGGATAGTGTGTAAGGGAAGTGTTAGTGGTTCTGCGATTGGTAAAGGAATACAGGAGGAAGCGTGGGAGACCAGAGTTTTATGGCGTTGGAATGAGTGGCGATAACTCTTTAAGGTCCTCAGCATTTGGGAAGAAGAGTGTAGAGATGCCGTTTGATCTCGGGCCGGGGTGGGGGAGTGATGGGGGGGATGGGTCTTTGGATCATGGAGTGAGGTACAGAGTAAAAGTGGCAGTGTTTGCTGTGTTTTATAGCATTGGAAGGAATGTACTGGACGGTAAAGGTCATAAAATTCGTTCTTCGTTCAGCGACTCCCAGAATCGTCAGGCAGCAGAATTTTCAAGGAGTTTCGGTGATCGTAATCTTGATTTAGTGGAAAGGCCGCAGCATTGACGGTGTGGCGGACATGGATCTTTGCTAAAGCTTTGTTTGTGTAGCTGTTGTGTAAGATTTAAAACACACACACACACACACACACACACACACACACACACACACACACACCGCCATTCCTAGTTTTTCCTCTTGACATCTTTGATTATCTTTTGAACATGTCGAAGTCGAAATATGAAGTAAAATATTCTACAAAAACATAGTTCAGGAACGTATTCATTTACTAAATAGATATACTAAAGTTTACAATATCATTATAAGGAGTGATAGCAGTACTTGCAATAATAATAATAATAATAATAATAATAATAATAATAATAATAATAATAATAATAATAATAATAATAACAATAATAAAAGTAATAATAGTAACAATAATAATAATCATAATAATAGTAATAAGATAGTAATTACAGTGCACTTACAAGAAAATCAATAGAAACAGTATTCCTTTACCTGTACAAATTATAAATGTTAACCTTCATATAAGACATTAATAGCGTTTCCTAAAATAATTTCGTTTTGTAGTATCCCACGGTCACAGAACAGCTGGTGACCTTGAGGCGGTGAGCAACACAGAGGTGAAGTGGAAAGTCATGTTGCCGCCGACGGTCAGGTTGAGGCGTAAGGCGGCAGCACCGGAGCCACTCCCCGCCGAGGGTACGCGCGTCGAGTCACTGGCCGAGGGAACATAAATTTGGGCCGTAGTACTAAACGTTTCGTCACTTAAGTTTACATATTTGACAAGGCTTTCGTAGGAGTTTTGGTCATTTCCAGGAGTAGTTTTATGGCCCTGTTGGTAGTTTGACCTTTCTTCTGTACCGTGAACCTAAAGAAACACTCATTAGAACCCGACTGACTCCCTCTTTGACCTTTAGAAATAGCCGATGTGAGAGCAGAAAGTGTCTTATAATGCCGACCAAAGAGTCAAGATTTAGCGAATCATTTTATTCACTGACACGCTAATATATGCTGGTCCAAAACTATCTCACACTCTTTAGATACTTTTTTTAAGGATCTGAGCAATGACTGAATATTTGATTGTACTGTTGCACGCCTGTCTCTATCAGCCAAATAACTAACCAACCAAAGTGTAAGCGTTCAAGAATAAGTAAACGGTACGAAGATAGAGGTGGTGGTGGAACGTCCGGGAGAATACTTCGTGTGTGTGTGTGTGTGTGTGTGTGTGTGTGTGTGTGTGTGTGTTAGTGAGTGAGTGAGCTACAGCATACGACGCTAAGCTCTTATTCTTCCTGACATTTGAATAGTGGCTCAGAGAAAATCACTACAGAATCTTGACGTACTACTTTTTCTCATTAGCCTCTCCTTTGGGTAGGGACTGCAGGCCACTGGCCAGATGTAGTACCTGCACGCCTCTCGCCACCAACACCCCGGGCAAGAGTGGACCTCCACCGGTCTTCGCGGCACCTCAACGGACGCCTCACAAATCATCTGCTTTATGATTGATGACGGTAGTGGTTGTTAGGCCTATGGGAACGACTCAGGGAGAAACGGGTTATTAAGCTTCGGTGCCCTGCTTAAGGTTCCTCCTCAATGAGCTGCTTTCCCCCCTCCCCCCCCTACTCTCACACATAGGCTGGTATTACAAGACACTGCCTTCTCACATCAGCTATATCTAAAGATCAAAGGGAGGATCAGTCTGGTTCTAATGAGTGTTTTTTTATGCTCAGGGTACAGAGGAAGGACGAAACTACCACCAGGTTCATAAAACTACCCCTGGAAATGGCCACAACTCCTACGAAAGCCTAGTCAAATATGTGTTCTTGGACGGGGAAATGTCTTATAATACGACCCTTACAGTGGTGCCGCAAACAGGTGCTGTGCCGGAAAACGTATAAGAGAAGCGCATCTCCCCAGAATGCAGGCCACGGCACCAGACTTACCCTCGACCATTAAGGGCTATTAGGTAAAAGAAGCAGTGGCGCAGAGAGGTCATTCGTCCGGGTGTCTCCTAAAAGTCAGTCGTGATTGGGCTGGGTGGGGCTCCTCCCTCGTAAAGTTGCACTCTTACCAGTATGTTTACAGCGCCCATAAAGAAAGGGTTTGTCATTGTCGGTATTTTTTTTGTTACGATGCGAGTCAGACTTTTCCTTCGTAACGGCGCTGAAGAAAAGGAACATCACTACATCCTAATCTTTTCTTTTTTGTTTGTTTGTTTGTTTACAGCACAGGAAGCAACTCAAGGGCAACAAAAAGAAAGTGTAAAAAAAGCCTCAGTTTTCAGGAGGGACTTTTATTCCCTAACAATTTTTTTACAGCTAAGGAGACAGTTCAAGGGCGTAAAAAAAAGCCCGCTACTTACTGCTTCTGAATAGGTCAAAGGAGTGTCCAAAAAGAACCAACAGAAAAATGTACACAAACAAGCGAACATGACCACACATCTTTCACGGCCCGGAGGCGAAAGGCGAGATGCGAGACAGGACGTACAGCCACCAGCAAAAGCTCTGTCAGATAATGAACCCAACTCTAAAAGGTTGAAAGACTCGTTGATCAGATAGCTGAGTGGAACCGAAAGTCGAGGAATGCCAGGAGTCAGGTGCTTTTGGGCTTTATCGAGATCGGCGTTGTGAATGTGTGTTTGGGGACCTTGATTTATAGAGCTGTATCATTGTACTTGGAGAGAGAGAGAGAGAGAGAGAGAGAGAGAGAGAGAGAGAGAGAGAGAGAGAGAGAGAGAGAGAGAGAGAGATTGTAATGAGATGCTGTGACCTTGTAATCTACTAGTACAGTGCGCGCCATTGGATATTTGGGTATGAAGTTAACGACGCCCCTGAACTCGGGGGTCGTTACTTACGGATTATTACGATCAAACATGTGTTAAGATCTCTGTAATAAAGGAGCGGCTTCTCGGCTATCGCTGGCGGCATCAGTTACGAATATGACAGTGAAAGCTCACAAATAATCCTTTCTCTCGTAACTATAAATACAACATTTATAAATGTAAATCACATATGAAAGAGGGACTACGGAGCTGTATTTTGTTTATTGTGCTTCTAATGGAAGGTTTGATTTTGTTGATAAATCTAACGCACACACTCAACAATCTTATACACATACGATGCAATAATATGATACTCAGAATACCTTACTACGAATGATGCAAACCTTGGCCCTGTCATGTTATAGTAATAGGTCCATCATCATAGTGACAGTAATAAGACATATATTGATAATCTTCGAAATATTTGCATTACCAAAGAGAACATGCCCAGCCCCCCTTTACCCTCCCATTCACAAGCAAACCCCCAGTGCTCGTCCTGTTCCCCTCGGGCCGACGATCCCCTTCAACCCCTATATCGGCCTTGTAACAATGAGCTGATGATTGCCTATAGAAAAAAAAAAAAGACTTTCTACAGTCTACACCAACTACCAGAAGTCAACGGGAACTCTGTGTCTGGTGCTACAGTTCATGGATCGGTGAGTCCCAAGGTTCATTAATTGGCAGGTCAGGCGACGGAGCTTTTTTGGCGTCTGCACACATTGATTACGAAGTCCGATGCTGTCTATGTGTACCCTACACTTCATCGCCCAGTTGTCCTCGGCGTTGGGTTTCGCGGCGCCCTTGGGCTATGAACGTTTCTTTATGGTCGCGGCACGACTTGGAAGACTGACCCAACTAGTTTATCGTGTTTCTGTTGGCCAACTGTTCCATTCTTGTACATTCATAATTTTTCTTATCTGTGAAGTATCACCAACAGTTGATTACTTATACGATAAGTTATCGAACTGCAATGTTGGGGTGACTGAGATTCAGGAAAGTCTGATTAGTGGTAGTTTATTTATTTGTTTTGTACCGAATGGACTGTGGGTGTACTTCAGACTCAGGAAGTGTGAGGGACGTCATCGTCTGTTTGTTTGTGGTGTGAGTTCGGAAGGGGTTGTGGCCTGGCCCTTCAGTCACACACTGAGTATTGTGACAAATGAAAAATGGACCGCCAAAAATTATCGTGGATGCTACAAAAGACAAAAATGTAATGCCCCAAACAAACGAGAGTATTCACTTTATGCATTGATAATTTCAGAGTTGAAAATTCCATACTCCGTCACATATATATATAGCCTGTGTAAATGAAGTAATCTGAGGGCTCCACTTCTCCAAAGCCAGGAAAGTCTTCTGTAAGATCTGATTCGGTGCATGGGATTACTTGTTGGTTGATGTTTGTCGTGTGCGGGAAGCGAGACTGAGATGGTTTGGTCATGTCAGGAGGAGAGAGGAAGGGAGTTGTGAAAGGCAGATAATCGACATGGAAGTGGGTGGCAGAAGGAAGAGAGGAAGACCCAGGACGAGATGGAAGGACTGTATTGTGGCGGAACTTGGACCTTGAAGTGGCGGAGGACAGGGTTTGATGGAGGGGACTCATCAAAAACAGCGACCCCGTATAGAAACGGGATAATAATGCTGCGGAAGAAGAAGTTTGTCGTGTGCCCCATGACTGACAGCCCTAGTAGCCCCAGCAACCTCACGACCCTTAAAAGTAGACGTTGAGCGGTATTCGAGGGAAAGGTGATGGGCGATTAGGTTCAGTTGACGATTTCACACTTCGTACCCGTAAGTGTAGTGTTTCTCTTGTGTTTCGTCCCTTATATCGTGCTTGGTGTCGGTGAAGGGCCTAGGTGACAGAGTGAATGGAGGAAGGAAGAATAATTACCAAAACTGAGTAATACATGGTGGGGGGTTGTCGGCCAATGCAGAGAGCACAAAACAACATCAATATGAACATGAGACGTATACAATGTGCAATGGGGGCACACCAAAAAATACCCAGACAAGTAAATGCCCTAAATGATAAGGACTGCCATGATTCTCTTTGAAACGATTTATCAAACTCCTATCACGGTGCCCTTAAGCCAGTGAAGGCGTGGCTGCTCACACTCATTGAATTGCAAATGGATGAAATCAATTGGTTGCCATCGTTCACGTTACCCGTATGGAGCCCGGTGCCCCTAGGTCTTTATGGATATACAGCTCGCTCGGCATGAGAGGTACTTGTAACCTAACTGAATGGTATAATCACGAGCATTGAAGTTGAAAGCTTTTGAAAATCGTTCTTATAGTTACTTAAGGAACCAAGGACACCACCTCCTGGTATACCTCGCTATTAGTGTTCGTAGTAAAGTGGCAGTCAGGGTCGTTAACTCATGTAGATTAAGGGCTGTTGCTTTTTTTGATTGTCCAAATACCACCAGACCATCGCAGTTCATGTTTCGTCGATAATGAACGGTTTCCTTTATGCAAGTTGCTTAATTTGCGTTGATTTGACATTCCACGCTGTTTGGCTTCCTTAATTATCATGTTTGAGCCTTGGGGTGGCATTTTATTCTGCTTTATTAACTGCAAGTACAAATTTCTGTTCCGATAAGTCGTTGCGTATTCAGAGTACAGGTTCCTGGGCCGAACTCTGCGTCGTGCTCACTTTGCTTTTCCTAATCGTCTGCATCGCCTATTGTTGGCTTTCTGACCATTCTGTTTTTGGTTTATGTTTCGACTTAGTATCTTGTGCAAGCATTCACTGTTTTTCGAGAGCCGTCCCACAGGCATTAACTCACAGGCTAACTTTTTCTTTCCAAATCAGAATCCAAGAAAATTTAAGATCCAGTAAAGCGAATCAGAAGTAATCCTTTTTTTTTTTTTTTCTCAGGTGATTTTTTTTTTTTTTTCTCTCTGAGTTGTGATGTGCTTGTGGTAGATTTATTTTCATGGATATTACATAGCTGAGAGAAAGGCGGAAAAGTTTTTTAAGTGCCTAAATATATATATGTGTGTGTGTGTGTGTGTGTGTGTGTGTGTGTGTGTGTGTGTGTGTGTGTGTGTTTTACGTCGCGGCCTATTGCGCCAGTAGGTTTCTTCCCGGTGGATCCTGATGGTCGGTCCAAGGCCTCTTTCCGGTGGGTCCTGATGGTCGGCCCAACCCGTTCTGGCGCTGGCGAGTGTTTATAGTGGCGCCATCTTTAACTGGCTCATGCTGCACCCCCGGAGCTCATCTTTGATCCTAGAATCTAGAGTCCGGGTTGATAGGTGGTCTTCTGGACAGCATGTGGGTAGTTTTAAGCCACTCGGCGGCGGCTGAAAAGTCCCAGCTTGGTGGCAACGATCGGGGATTGAACTCGCGTCCTCCTGAACGCGGGGCCGTCTCGCTATCCGCTCAGCCAGCGCCTCCCCGTGTGTGTGTGTGTGTGTGTGTGTGGTGCAGAGGAGGTGCTGGCTGAGTGGTCATTACACGCGGCTGACTTTCACGGCCGTCGAGTGGCCGAAAATCTTTACCTACCATTCATCAATATTGACCAGGACGGGGAACCTTAGCCACGTCAAACACGTGAAAAAATAAGGTAAGAAAGCCATAAGAAGCACAATATAGGAAAAAAATACATCCTCTTTAATACAGAATGAAGTCAGGCAAAAGAACTACCTAATAAAGTCCACATGGCACAAGTTATGGCTCTTTATGGAAATCTGCGCCCTACTTCCTGCAGCCGTGTAGCCTTACTCTTAACTTGAATGGCTGCCATCCCATGATCATTGCTTTATTAACTCTGTTTCATGTTGGACGCGTTGTGTAGTTCTTTCAGCTCTGGCATGCAAATGTTCCTTCGGCAATATACTGGCCGGCTAGGTTTTTGTGCGTTAGTGGCTTGGTTTTCAATAAAGCATCTCAGACAGACCACGAACATCCATTCAGCGAGTAATCTGCTCGACAGATTTGCTCTATAAATGATTGCCTGCATATACCTGTTGAGGTGCAGTGCAGAGCTTGGCCGTCACAAAGGAACAGCGCAACAAAGGTAATGGCCGGCAACGTGCACTTATTGTCACTGACACGGGAGGATAATTCACGAGCCTCGCGTCTCAAGGTCGTCGGGTCCTGGGTAGGCGCCTGATGCCTCGCCGGGGACTTGTCAGCTTCACTT
This sequence comes from Eriocheir sinensis, assembly GCF_024679095.1. Lineage (NCBI taxonomy): Eukaryota > Metazoa > Arthropoda > Malacostraca > Decapoda > Varunidae > Eriocheir > Eriocheir sinensis. The sequence goes on along the minus strand of NC_066550.1, from coordinate 583,928 downwards.
CTAGCGTAGTAATAATTTCTTCTATTGTTTGTCTAAGATGAAGAATGTCTTATTGTCTGCTTGTCCCGTAAATCGCAGCTGGAAGATGAAAATTCATTTAAACATTGCCCGGGTAAGGTGTCTGGCCGTCAGACAGGCAAGGATGTGCACAGGGAGGGCTGGTCATCGGCTTGTCGGGCAGTAGTGATGACAAACGTTATGAGCATGACAGTGAAATCAAAGGTGGCGGCGGCTGCACACAGGAGGAGGAGGAGGAGGAGGAGGAGGAGGAGGAGGAGGAGGAGAAGGAGGAGGAGAAAACTTGTCGGTGCAAGTAACAATTAACAAATGCTGATAAGTCTGCCTGCATGTGAGCTCAGAACGACAGACACATTATAAAGATATGGCAAGGGGCACTGAGCGTGTGTTGGGGAGGGGGGGGTGGCGTGTAGGAGGGGTGCCTATGTAGAAAACAGAACACCTTTGAATTACCTCAAGTGACTTTTGCCTTACAATTGTTTTTTCACCACTTTACTCACCAAGCTCATTTCTATGTTTTGCTCCGGTTTCGTCAGACATTGGCACGCGGCGGCGTTTAGACCTGGTGCAGCAGCAAGAAACGCCGCGTTGTACTTACAGACAGACGCTTATAGTCATTAAAATTTGCTTGGCTGCGGCGTAGATGATTGGAGGGAGTGCGTCGGACTGCAGGGCGAGGTATCGTGATTGGTATTATAAGACACCTTCGCTTCTCACATCAGCTATTTCTAAAGGCCAAAGAGGGGGTCACTCGGGTTCTAATGAGTGTTTCCTTTGGTTCACGGTACAGAAGAAGGGTCAAACTAACACCAGGGTCATAAAACTCCTAGAAAAGAAGTCGACGGGATGCGCTGGGCGGCTCAAGACTCTTATGACCGCTTGTAGAGACGGAACTGTGGAACGACGGTTTGATAAAAAGTTCACCGAGGACTCTCAGAAAGGTATAAATGATAGTATTCTTAAGCAGTGATAGAAAGACTTGTTTTATGTAGATTCAAATAACGGATATGATAAAAAAAAAAGTACAAAAACAATGAAAAAAAAAAATCATTTAGCATGAAACTTTATGAGAACTAATGATAGTGTTCTTAAGCAGTGTGAGAAAGACTTGTTCTATGTAGCATCAAATAACGGATATGATAAAAAAAAGTACATAAAAAGGAAAACAAAATGAATCCTATGGCATGGAACTTTTTGAGAACTAATGATTGTGTTCTTAAGCAGTATGAGAATGACTTGTTCTATGTAGCATCAAATAACGGATATGATAAAAAAAAGTACAAAGAAAGGAAAAAAAAAATCCTTTGGCATGGAACTTTTTGAGAACTAATGATAATATTATTAAGCAGTGTGAGAAAGACTTGTTCTATGTAGCATCAAATAACGGATATGATAAAAAAAAGTACATAAAAAGGAAAACAAAATGAATCCTTTGGCATGGAACTCTGGGAGAACTAATGATATAGTATTCTTAAGTAGTGTGGGAAAGACTTGTTTTATGTAATATCAAATAGTGAATATAAAAATGTAAAAAAAAAAAAAAAGAGTTCTTTGGCAATCCAACAAATACAAATTGCTTCGACGGTTATAGTTTTCTTCATGTATAATTTGGGGAGCGGCGAATAGCGGTCTTTTTTTTTTTTTCTTTTTTTTTTGCCCTTGAGCCGCTTTCTTTGACGTAAAAAAATCATTTGGCGTCAAAGCCCTTCGCTAAAAAAATGATAAACTTTGCTATGACGTTTTCTCACATGCATAACTAGTTTGGCCGCATTAGTCATCCCGCTGCCGCTTTATGTAGCCGTCGCGTTAGGCAATCCTCCAAAACCAGCCCCAGTCAAGCTTGAACTCATTCCCGACCAAAATCAATACGCAGATATGGCCTGACACACACAAATAGGTAGGCGTTGAGGAAGATGTTAGGCAGACAGACTGACAGACAGACAGGCAGGCGAGAAGCACAGTTTGGCAGGTGCTTTCACACACACACACACACACACACACACACACACACACACACACACACACACACACACACACACACACACACACACACACACACACACACACACACACACACACATAATCATCGTGTTAGGTGCAACCTCAAAATTGATTATCCAAGTAAAACAATAATAATAACTAATTGAAAGTTAGAGAGAGAGAGAGAGAGAGAGAGAGAGAGAGAGAGAGAGAGAGAGAGAGAGAGAGAGAGAGAGAGAGCAGCAAGCGCTTACGCCGACGACTTCACCTTCTCCAGAACATACAAGAGGGAGGAACCCCAGGACGTGATAGAGTCCGTCAACAGACAGTTGGCAGACATAATGGCCTGGGGAAAGAGGTGGCAAGTCAGGTTTGCCCCTGACAAAACCCAGGCCATGGTAATATCACGTTCTCGGGAGGACGCGAGGCAACTCAACGGCAGACTGAGATTCGGGAACGACACCATCCCTCTGCAGGCCAGCGTCGACATCCTGGGCGTGGAGGTGGACTCCCAGCTGCGGTTTGACCGTCACCTTGAAAGGGTGGCGCACAAAGCCTCCCAGAAGGTGAAACTCCTGCGCCGCATGAAGAACCTCCTCGATGCTGAGGGCCTGAACACCCTCTATAAGGCACAAATCCGTCCAGTGATGGAGTATGCACCGCACACCTGGATGGTCAGCGCCCGCTGCCGCCTCAACCTGCTAGACAAGGTGCAGAGGAGGGCTGAACGCCTCATGAACGGCACCCAGCACCACCGACCGAGCCAGTGGGAGACACAGCGACAACAACATCGACAACAACAACAACAACAACACCCACACTAGGGACGGGCAAGACCAGCCACGAACCAGCTGAACAGCCTGGAGCACCGTCGCCGCGTCGCTGCCCTGACGGTGCTACACAAGGCACAGGTGGGCCTAGTGCCCCACCTGACGGACCTGAGGGCTACCTGGAGGAGGTCTGAGCGCAGCACGAGAACGGTGCTGAGCAACGCCTCCCTCCTGGAAGTGCCAATGGCTCGCTCCAGCACCCACCAACGTGCCTTCTCTATCGCAGCGATGGTGTGGTGGAACAACCTCACTGCTGCTGTGGATGTGACACAACTGTCCACTCAGCAGATGAAGGTTGCGTCCCACAGGTGGCTACTCCTACACCCACCGTAAACATGTATATAATTGTATAATATAACCGGCAGAAGCTTTTAAATAGCTCCCCAACGGTCGGGGGAACTTTAGCATAGAAAAATAATACTGCCATGTACTAATGTACTGAACTTGTTTAAATAAAAAAATGAAGAGAGAGAGAGAGAGAGAGAGAGAGAGAGAGAGAGAGAGAGAGAGAGAGAGAGAGAATATCCTCCCGTCCCCTTTGAAACACCCTTCAACACGTGAAGGGGGTGAAGGGGGCAGCGTCGGCGCCTTCGTATCAGTGAGATCAAGATAAAAAGCCGACCGTCGCTGTTCTCTGGTGGCCGGCGCGCCCCGAGGAGAGGCGGACAAATAGGGGACAGAAAGGAATGGAGAAGACTATTCCTGAGGCGGATTTAGGGTAGGCGGTGGCCGATCTGGTAGCGTGCTGGGCCTACACTCACCGCGTGATGGACGACGCGGGTTCGAATCCCCACGCTACCACCTCGGATTTTTCAGTCACCGCCGAGTGGCTTAAAACTACCCACATGCTGTCCTGAAGACCACCCATCAACCCGGACTCTAGAGGAAGCCGTCCAAGTGAATCAAGAACGAGTTCCGGGGGGCAGCATGAGCCAATACAAGATGGTGCCACTATAAACACTCGCCTGCGCCAGAACGGGCTGGGCCGACCATCAAGCCCCACCGGGAAGAAGCCTACCGACGCAATAGGCTGCAAAAGTTAAAAAAAATAATAATAAACACCAGGCCGCCGCGCGTCGATGGACCTGATATCGCGGGAGATGGTCTGCGGGCGGGCGATCCAGGACCCATATTCTCAAACCTTTCGCCGCCCAATTACACATATTTTACAAGGCTTTCGCAGGCGTTTCGGGTATTTTCAGGGGTAGTTTAATGGCCCTGGTGGTTGTTTAACTCTTCTTCTGTACCAATAATGTGAAAAAACCCGCATGAAAGCCCGATTAATCTCCATTTTGACCTTTGAAAATAGTTGATGTGCGAGGCAGAAGCGTCTGAGTATACCGTCCCGGATGACACGGGTGGGGCGGACACGGCCAGGCAAGCTAACGTCGCCCTCATCTCGTGTTTGCTCGCCAGTCTGTGCGATGTGCCGTCGAACTCCGTAAAGGAAAATAAGGACGTTAATTAAACGAAAAGAGAAGGAAAGAAGAAAAAGTAAGAAAAAATAAGGATTCATTACAAAATGCCAAACACTATGAAACACTACATTTCTCTGAGCATCAAACTGTGGGACGCTCTTTTGCTAAATTCAGTTTCAGAGGTCATCCTAGTCCGCTGCCCCTATACAGGCTATGGAGCCGGTTCAGCGGATTAGATTCATACACGCTTCGCACCTGTCGGCGATGTCAGGCTCGCGCTCCCAGTGTGACTGTTTGGGCCTCCCGTTGACTCTGACACACACGGGATTCCTTTACATTGCAGGAATTGTCACGAGGGGGAAAGGAAGTCGTTTCAGAATGCACTGTCCTACTCCCTTAAGGCTATGCTCTCTAAAAACGCTTAAGCAAGAACAATAACTTGTAACATTATATTTCTGTTGCAACTTGGGGGCAGACAATGAAAGCGACGGACAATGAGGAAAGAAACATTGGTCGTTGTCCGTCTGTTTACCTGTCTGTTTTTTTCTTACCAAAATACCTCAAAACCTGATGAATATATTTACCAGTTCCACATGGGTGGACATCCCAAACATTTACACAGCTCCCTCCACACACACATAAAGGCCGTGCTGCGTGCGCCAAGTGCCGGAGGCGGTGACAGTGAAACGTGTAAGAAAGTATTAAGGGTTATGAATATTTTCCAGTTATCACTCCTCCATTTTTCGCACTCCTAGAAAAAAAAACGTTAATCAGAAATAGAAAAAAAGAGTCTGGATAGAAACTGTAAAACTTAATCTGTTGTTTGGTCAGAACGTAAAGGAAAACTGAGCTGCTTCTCCGTCACAGATTTACGTAGAAAGTTAATTAGTACGTACCACGCACACAAACACACTCACACACACAATAAAACTTCCTTTCTGTGTGTGTGTGTGTGTGTGTGTGTGTGTGTGTGTGTGTGTGCTTTCCTCATCACATCTGATAATGAAGACGTTGCGGATTGTTTCGACACAGCCACTCAGCGCGGCCGGTCGGCTTAGAGAGAAAGGCGGCGACTCTCTCCTCACTCTTCATAAATAAAAGCGGATCAGCAAAGTAGCTTCTCCCTCGGCGCCACCGATGAACAACTCTGTGGGGGGGTCCTACCTGCCCGCCGCGCCCCGCCAAGCTCCCACCTCACCCCCCCCGCCCCCGCCCCACCCCCACCCCGCTCCATCCGTCCCATCGCGGTGGTCAGAAGGGCAAAGGGACTGAAAGGAAAGTTATGTAAACCTTTCCCATTTTTTTCATAAAGACAGGTGTGCTAGGATAATGTGTGCTGGAAAAAAGGTCTGTCAAAGAAAAATCCGTGGAACTCAGTATTCAAGTATTATTCATTGGTGAAAGTTGTTAGTGACAGACTGGTAGGCATCTGGGCATGCAGACAGACGAGCAACGGACAGATACACACACCTAGAGACAAGGACATGAAAGAACACACACACACACACACACACACACACACACACACACACTGTACCCTAAAAGTTATCCGGAAACATACTTTTTATCTGGATACATGATAGTGTTTGCCTCGCCAAAAAGAAAAGAAATGCGGCTGATCTTTCTGAAATTACAGGCAGGTGTCTTATTTACGGTCGTCGTCGAGAAGGGCCTCTGCGTGTGCGTGACGGCAGGAGGCGCCACGGGGGGGCAAGATTATTGGGGGATGTACAGATGTCACCTTTTTTGTGCAGTGACGGTTTATTTTTGTCACATTTGGTTAATTTTCCCTCGTTCATCACTTCATTACTTTTTGCTCGAAGTTGGAGTTTTCAAGCCTTTGCTCTGCCTGGCCTTTCCCGAGACAGTCTTGTGTTTTCGGCTCCTGTATGGAGGAAATTTCTCTTGGTGGCTGCAATGGTGTTGTATGCAGATAATCACACATACACGCTCTAACGCGCGCGCACACATGCACGCACACACACACACACACACACACACACACACACACACACACACACACACACACACACACACACACACTCTCTCTCTCTCTCTCTCTCTCTCTCTCTCTCTCTCTCCCGGTTGACCAGGCGTTTCAAATTAAGTATTTATGGAGAAACTACTCACTGCCCGTAACTCTTGGACGCTTCTTCACACACAGCCTTCTCCAAGGTATGCGATAAATACATTACTGCGAGAAATGTTTTCACCGTAAATCGTTTGGCTTTCCTTCATTCCTTGATTGCGGGGAAAGTTCAGGAAAGTATATAATTATGTAACCATCACCGTCACAGCTCGCCGCCCTTTCCTCTCCCCGCTGAAAGCTTGAGAAATGTTTGGTCGCCTCATCCCAAACGCCAAATAAAATAACGCCAACTTTTTGAAGCCTTCCTTTAGTAGGCGCCAGACGTAAAGAATTCGACGGGAAGTGTTGACTGGACTCGGCGGTCAGTAAGGAATTCTAAGGATTATTTATATTTTTTCTTACCGGTGAAGAGGTATGGATTAAGTCGGGAGGTTGCAACTCCCGGGGATCTGCTTGATAAAATCAACCTTTCATTGAGGGAAGTCGACCTCGGTAGGTAGATAAGGTTAAGCTGACAGTAAGGTTGTGGCTTAATGTCATACTTCTCGGTGTGCCGCGGATTATAGGCGAGATAAGTGGAGGAATCACCCACGGCCGCCTCCTGCCTCCTTACTCGTCGAATGATCAAGGGGCAGGAACCTCTAAGGCGATGGCAGATGTATTGTTAGACTTAGAAAAGAGTCAGAGTTAAGTGCGAACCTTGTGTAACCTGTTAGTGAGAGGGGAAAGGGGTCTGAAGGAAGGAAGGACGAATTGATAAAACTAAAGAGTGGAATTTGAATGGAATAAACTTACATGACTCAGCACTGGAAACTTCATTGGCTAACTATGATGAAGTTTTCGTAAGTGCTGGTGAGACCCCGTTAATTACTGCTTGGTGGAATTTCACGGTCGGGAGGTGAGGCTGGCTCGCCCTACAAGTAACGCTGAAACAATGAGTTTCTTTGAAGTCGGCCGCACACCGGAGCAGTTTGTTCACGAACTGCATAATAATATGTAAACTTTTCCCCAGTAAAAATGATGAGTTACCTTTTGTGTTGTAATATTAACTTAAACGCACATGGGTGGTTTTCATCCCCCCCCCCTAAGCATTCTTCTCTGTTTTCCCGGTATTTTATCTCTATAGACCTACTTGGTACTTTGGGAGACCACTAATAAATAAACACTTATAAGCATCTAACAGATAATTCTTTCCGTTGCAGGAGCCAAGATGGTGGCGAGCCCTTGCCGTGGTGCAGGGCGTGGCGTCCAAGGGGTACTGGCTGCTCCTGCTGCTTCTTTTGCTGTTGCTGCCGCCACCACAGGCCGCCGCCGCCGGGCCCCCCGCGGAGAGCCAAGGTGAGTCTCCGCCCGTCACGCCAGAGGAGGTGCCGGCCGTGGAAGTCTTGGGGCAGGAGGAGTATAGTTACAATACCAGCAGCGTCCAGGGCGACTCTCCGCTCCTGCCTGACGACGCCGACGATTTCCTTCCGCCCATCATATCAACGGAGGCGCCCTTGGAGAACCCGAGTCCGCCAGGTGAGGTGCGGCTGCCTGGCCCGCCCGCTGCTGCCTGCTGTCTCGCCGCACGGCCTCCACAAACACCTGACTCGGGCAGCGCTGGGGATGCGGGTGGTGGTTGTATTAATGGTTGTTGTTGTTGTTGTTGTTGTTGTTGTTGTTGTTGTTGTTGGTACTAGTGCTGGTAATGGTATTGTTGTTGGTACTAATATTGGTAATGATATTCCTGTTGATATTAATGGTGGTGTTGATGGAGGTAAGATTAATATTGTCATTGGTATTGGAATTTTACGGTTTATGGAGGTAGTGATGATAGTGATGGTGGAAGTATTTTGTGTGATAGTTGTTGGTGGTGGTCATGTTGCCGCTACTGCTTGTGGTGGGGGCGGGTGACAGGGCTGTTGCTAAACTATAAAGGAATAGATAAAAATTAATATTCTTAATTATTTTGAATGGCAACTATTCGCAAATAAATCTTGATAAGTAAGAAAAAATAACCTTGTTCAAGTTTTATTTCATGCACAATGCGTGGATAACATGCCTTGGGTTCTTCATACATTAGTTATTTCCCAGTGTGTCGCGTAGGTACTCTTTCCTTCCATATCTGTTCCCTTTATCCCGTGTCCGTCCATTGCGATTTCTTTATTTTAGTTGCCTTTCTGCCTACTACACCCCTGGATTGCTACTAATGAGACCAGAGGACATCCAATACCTACTTGCTCTATTATTATCATTATTACTACTATTATCATCATCATCGTATATAGTAGTAGTATTTCAACTAGTATTAGCCTATACCTCTCCATATTGTACTCAGTCTTTCACCGCTAAATACAAAGTTCTCATTTACTACTCAACGGCAGGTTTTATAGTTTTTCACCTTCTTTGAATTCCACATATAGTACTTTACACCCAATTACTTTTTTTGCTTTGTACATTTGCGTCAAATTATTACTAACAGTGGACATCAGATTGTTGGATCATTATTACAGTAAATATGAGATATATGGATAATTTTTAGAGGTGTTCATCATCAAGTAAAGTGGTTCGTGGAAAGTTGATATCATAGGAATAAGGTCTGGAAACACGTAGTTGGAACTTGGAGTATGGGCGTTGTGCTGAGTTTTTCCGTGGCTATGGTCTAAGAGTCTTGAGGAACTGTCAAAGGGAAATCAAGAATGAGCTCGGGAGGCAGCATGAGCCACGAATAGATGGCGTCACTATAAACACTTGCCTGCGCCGCGGTGGGCTCGAGCCGACTACCAGGCCCCCAGAGAAAGCCTACCGGCACCATAGGCCAAGATGTAAAAAAATATATAAATAAAGGTAGTAGCAGCAGCAGTAGTAGTAGTAGTAGTAGTAGTAGTAGTAGTAGTAGTAGTTTTCTTGTACTGTTTTCCAATATATTTAAAAAGGTGTAATGTACAATATGACCGTAACTGGTGAGTAAAGGAACGCGTGCCGTAAAAAGGGTTGCCCTTAACGTCTAAATTTGCATTTCCTGGAAAGGCGGACGTTGCGAGTAGACTTCATTAAAGTTTATAGATGGCTGACGGCCTTTGATGAGGGTCTGCTCGTAAAAGGGCATGCACTCTTAGCCATGGGTCGTTAGATCAATATAGATTTGTTAAACATGCAGGCAGGAATTGGTTTGCTAATAGAATGGTAGTCGAATGGAAGAGGCTTGGCAGTCGTGCATGTGGTGAATTTCACTGTGATAGGCACACTGTTATTAATAGGTAAGGTAAATTCATTAATTGGATAATAGTTTCATTGTAAAGGTTTTCATTGATAAGATAAGAAATACAGCTGGAGCTCCTCCCCTGAAGGTGTAATAAGAGCGACGGTCACTGAAGGGTGTCTCGCTCCCCGGGAGTGTGGCTCACGATGTGGCTCGCGCCTGCGCCGGGGGTCACTGGTGAGTGTGTTACCAGGCTGCTTAGTGAAGCATGACAATTTACACAACGACAGCACAGATGGCCGTGACGTCCAGGAAGGCATCAGTCTCTACGGACCAGTCATCACTGGTCATCTCGAAGGCTGCCCATGCATCATCAGCCTCTTCGGTGATGGCGGCCACCAATTCGGCGGATGCCCATGGATCATCAGCCTCATCAGACGAGTCATCACGGGTCGTCACTTCAAAGAGTGCCCATGGATCATCAACCTCATCAGACGAGTCATCACGGGTCGTCACTTCCAAGAGTGCCCATGGATCATCAGCCTCATCGGTGATGGCGGTCACCAATTCGGCGGATGCCCATGGATCATCAGCCTCCACGGACCAGTCATCACGGGTCATTGCTTCAAAGGCTGCCCATGAATCATCAGCCTCGACCATAGCAGCGGAAGTCACCAAGTCTGGAGCTGCCCATGAATCATCAGCCTCCACGGACCAGTCATCACGGGTCATTGCTTCAAAGGCTGCCCATGAATCATCAGCCTCCACGGACCAGTCATCACGGGTCATTGCTTCAAAGGCTGCCCATGAATCATCAGCCTCCACGGACCAGTCATCATGGGTCATTGCTTCAAAGGCTGCCCATGAATCATCAGCCTCCACGGACCAGTCATCACGGGTCATTGCTTCAAAGGCTGCCCATGAATCATCAGCCTCGACCATAGCAGCGGAGGTCACCAAGTCTGGGGCTGCCCATGAAACATCAGCCTCCACGGACCAGTCATCATGGGTTGTCACTTCAAAGGCTGCCCATGCATCAGCCTCGATCATAGCAGCGGAGGTCACCAAGTCTGGGGCTGCCCATGAAACATCAGCCTCCACGGACCAGTCATCATGGGTCGTCACTTCAAAGGCTGCCCATGCATCAGCCTCATCGGTCCTGGCCACTCCGTCAGTGGCCGCACGCGGTGCAGGGCTCACCGCCCGGACGGGCTCGCCACACCGCCTCCCGTTGCACCGGAGGCTGGTGAAGACGGGCCCGTCGTCACAGAAGAGAGAGAAGTGGAGGCCGCTGATGTTGTCCAGCAGCCAGGCCAGCGGCATGGAAGAGGTGAAGACTGGCTTCCTAAGCGAGGCACATTGCACCCTGACGGCCGCGTTGCCGTCTTTCTTGCACAGCTTCGCCAAGGGCACACGCAGCTCACCCTCGGCGTGGCAGCCTTGAATCCCTGCGACGCAAGACCAGCCTTCCACGGGGAGCTTGACGGAGGCGACCGTGCGCCTCCTCTTCAGGCAGCAGGTGGAGTCCTTGCACGAGAGCTTGATGGAGTCCACCAGGGAGGAGCCTCGCTCCAGGGTTACCCACACGTTGAATTTCTGTCGAGATGCAGAGTTTCCCATCGTTGCTTCGATGTGATATAAAAAATATCCGTATATCGAGGAAATCGGTGTTAGGTAATAAAGGAGGTGCTATGTCCATGAAGACCGACTGGCCTCCAGCAAATTCTTTCTGCTGTAATCTTGCCTAGTCGGCTAAGTAGTGCAGTTCACGCGTCGGATGGCGGGTAACAGGGCTGCAGCAACACGCTTCTTCATGTTGTTTAATAATAATTAACAAAATAAAGGAAAATTCAAATTGTCTAGTGAGAGAGAGAGAGAGAGAGAGAGAGAGAGAGAGAGAGAGAGAGAGAGAGAGAGAGAGAGAGAGAGAGAGAAAAGAAAAGGGAACCACAGTAACAAATAAAAGTAAGGAGACCGCAGTGCAAGTGGGAATAGGGATTATCGGTAGGTGGCAAAACGACCATCTCAGGGCGCCTCCAAGCACACACACACACACACACACACACACACACACACACACACACACACACACACACACACACACACAGCCACATCTATGTGGTGGAGACTAGTCGTGATGAGGATAGTAGGTGTTTGGTGGTGGTGGTATACTTCGGGAAAGGTCGTAAATTGCTGAACAGGTTTCCCCAAGGACGAAGGAGGATTTGCCGGTTTAATGGCACAAACTTAGGGATACTTTGGCTATTAGAGGAGCGTTGAGGTGCTTTTCGTCAGGCTGCTCGTGTTCCCCTTATATTGAAATGAAAATACAATAGATAATGATGCTAGGAAAAACAAGTATCGTCCAAGGTAACGTAAAGAATAGTTTGTTTGTTTTGTATCTTGAGTATGAGTAGTGAAAGGACTGGTGTTGAGTGAGCGATATTCCGGAGCTAAAGATTAGAAGTACAGTAGATGAGGAAGCCAGAAAAACAAGAATCGTCAAAGGTAATATAAGGAATAGTTTGTCTTTTCAATCTTAAACGAGGAGTGCAAGGACTGGTGTTGATTTGCGCGATACTTCGGCGCTGAAGATTAAAAGCTTAGTCTATGATGACGGTAAGTAGATAAGGATCATCCACAGCAACAATGAATTCAGTTTGTTATCATTTTTTTTTACAGCAGAGGAGTCAGTTCAAGGGCATAAAAAAAGTAAACAAATGTGAAAAAAAGCCTGCTACTCACTGCCCGCTACTCACTACTACTATACTGTGATTGAAGAATGCTAGGACTGGTGTTGACTGGTGTGAAGTGCGTTGAAGCGTGGTAATTTAGGGTTACGTGGAGGGCAAATTTGAGTACCTGTTTTAGTTTCCCTGTAACACTCATCACTAATTTTCCTGATTTAACTTGTTGCTGATGACGAAATTGAGGAGTCTTACCTAATTAAGCATGAAATCGCATTAAAAATCTCCCGGTGAAGTGGCAACCTGTCGTCAAGCATGAGGCTCATATTACGCTAGTACAGTGTTCCCGACTAATCAAGCAAACAGGTAAGTAGCTTGAGCATAAATCTATTAAGAACGTCATGTAAATATTTGGGAAGCGGCAACAAAAACTAGCCGCAAGGGTGCTCAAGAGGAGGGCGGGGAGGGAGAGTGGTATGGGTGGTAAGAGAGGTAGAGTGGCTCCGAAACCCGGCAAGAACCCCAACTGAAAATGTATGTCCCGTTTACTGATGCTCCCCCACAAGGCCGGCTGCCGCACCTGAGTTACGGAACAATAATATCTGCGTCCACTCAATCACATCACACACCTGGACTCGACAAAAAAGCTCAGTTTCTGATACGACTATAATGACCAGATTTCTTTTTTCTACGAACCCCACAACAGACCCCTCAGCAACACTCACTGGAATGGTAAATATGTCCCCTGCTGCGATTCATTGCGGGAGGATGTCGACGAAAGTATATCCAAGATGGCTAACCTCACTGCATTGCGCTAAATACTCCATCATGTGCGAATATTGCTTTCAGTTACCTTGCATTTTATCAGTAAAGTAAATTAAGCATGGCAAGCTGAGGGCAGGACCCCGCGGCTTAACGGATCCATGGTTAGTGAACAATGTGAACGCGTCGAAACAGCAAGCAACGGCTACTGCTGTGTCACACTTTCATCTTATAAGCAGGGATTCATGATGACGGTAGGTGCATATGTCTGCCTTCGTTGTATCTTCCGGCAGCACTGAAGGCAGGTGTTGCGGAATGGAAACTGGGTCATTTGGACTCTGCTGATTGGTTTCAGCTTTGCCGTGCAGCTTATTCGGACGCCTTCCACCGTTTACCATTTATTAGTAACCTACAGTGAAAAGCCATACTTCTCCGTTTTGAAGTGGTTAGCACACATAACTACTAATCCTCGGTCCTGGTTTCGAATCCCGGCCCGGGGAATTGGTGCTCAGTCCACCCAGCTGTCCATCCTCACATTCCGACCGGTCGATAAATGGATATCTTGGAACTCCTAAGGGAAAGTCTGTGATAACTTAGATGTCACTCTTGCCTTGTGTCCCAGGTTAATGAGTTGAGATGGTTGTGTTTGTGGTAGGGGTTGGTGTAGAGGTGCTGGCTGAGGTGCTTGTGGTAGGGGTTGGTGTAGTGATGATGGTGTTGATGTTTCTGGTCAGGGTTGGTGTAGTAGTGATGGTGGTGGAGGTGTTGTGGTAGAGACGGTGTAGCAGTGATGGTGGTGGGAATGGTGTCGAAATGGCGGTCTGTGTGGTAGGAGTGATAAAGTGGTGTTGGCGGAGGTGTTTGTGGTAGTGGCGGTGGTGGTGGTGGAGTTTGGGATGCGGAGTGTGTCGAGGTGTTATAGTACCGCCCCATGTCTTATGGTGACTAACGAGGAGTATTTACAACCCGACCACCGTGCTATCTGGTTAGGGCAGCCTAGGAAGGTTTTTTTTTAACCTTTGTAAATTGTTGCAATGGATCACAGTGAGTTACGTTCCACCCTCATGAAGGAGCTCGGCGTCCCTCAGGGCTTCCACTCCACCTTCAGTAGGTACTCGTGGTAAAGGGTCATAACTCCTTCTTCCTCTCATTTTCCTTTTGGCTAATACTCTCATTATCGCCTCTTGTGTCTCGTTCAGCATCCCAGCAGACATCGGTTGTGGTGCACGCAAGCCTTTACTGTCCTAAACAAACAGAAAAATATAGCGTTTGTTTATTAAGCCCCTATAAGTTGTTGTATTATGCAGTCTATAAAAGCCCGTCGATATTTAGTAAACATGAAGTGAGTTTGTCAGGAACCAGAAAACGAACAAACAAGAGGAATAGACATAACAGTACAGAGTAAACATCTCATAGGACAAACACTAACAAAGAGGGAAACAACGAGGATAAAGAAAAACAGATACCCAGAGAGGAATGAGAGATATACAAATGTGTAAACATCTGACAGGACAAACACTAACAAAAAGGGTGACATATATATAAGTGTAAACATCTCAAGTACAAAAGAGGGGAAACAACGAGGGTAAAGGAAAACAGATACCCAGACTCAGATACAGAAAACAGATACCCAGTAGGCGTGGTCAGAAAGTGTGAACAACCATTGAAAAAGACTCTGACCCGTGACGTCAGTCGTGGCGACATGTTATGAGCCAATAATTTAACAGAAAAATCACTGAGGGAGTGTCTTAAGACTGACTCACGAATAGCAGGAGAAGTAAAACAATACAACATAATGAGCGAGCAGATGGGTGTGACAGGAAGTATTGGCCATTGGTTATGTAGAAAATTAAGGGCGTGTCAAGGATGTAAGTCCGCCTAAAGCAAAGAAAAATGTGGCCTAGAAATCAGTGGTATGAGTAGACCGAGCTTGGATCTCGCCTCAAGCAGACCTGCTACTCACTCAGCCGAGGATGGCTGCTGTGATCTTAATCGTGAGTAGAAATTCGAGAATCTAAGGGAAACCGACTGTATTGTCCTGGAGATTATAATGTAGGAGATGTGAAGTAGGATTGTGAGTGGGACAGGATTGTGATTATTTGTTTGCGATATAAAGCAAAGGTAAAACCACTGGGTGTGGTAAAATTGGGTGTTTCCATGACTTGTAGTAGATTATACTATAGGAATGTGTTATTAGGATTTTGTGAAGAGAGTACATAATGATTGTGATGTAAGCAGAGATACAAACCACTGCTTGTGGAACGACGAGTGTTATAATTATTGGCAACAACTGAGCACATATTGTAGTATTATGTTTAAGACATGTCGTTTGTCATATGTTGCATCCATTGCTGAATATGCCAGTGTTATGATCGTCTGAGCATAGAATATTGCGTAAGGCAATTACTTTCATTTAATTTTAAATAAATGTATATTTTCTTTTTCCCTTGTTTATCCCCGAACACCAGTCTCCAATAACAACTTAAGCCGGATCACGCTACCAGGGATACGAGACGGTGAGATCATTTATGGAGTAATTAATGAGTGATAAAAGAGTTGATTTAATACAAGAAAAGAAGGGTCTAAAAAGTTTCGATCCTGGATGTTACTTTGCGCGACCATTTAACGCCTCGGTGAAGAAGCGTGGCGCAGGGTACAAAAGCGCAAACTAATGTGGCAAACAAATAGTGATGAAATTTTGCAGGTGGTCGATGTTGTGGGGGAAGTAAATATCGCAGTACTTGCAGACTCGTAAATTTTTTCACCCGTCGCCTTTGGTGTTGCTAATTCTACCCACGCACACACAGGCGGGAGGAATTATTATGTCTTTTGAGGCGGCGTTTAACGCACGCACACTCTTTGACTTATCTGCGGTGTCGTGTTCAGAAACCGGAAAATTAATTACTGTAAAGACAAATATTAAAAGATACTTGGATTCGTGTCAAGGGGAACAGTTATATAACTTCACAGAAGGAATGGTCGATAAAAATGCGTGATAGACATTACAGACTAAAAGCCCAGTCATCAGTGGTCTTGGAGAGATGCGTGCAGTTTTCATTGCTGTTGGGATAAAACGGAGCTCTGCCCAAAGTTGCGCGTTTAAGGAAAACCACGTCCCTCCCCTTGCTGGTGCGGAAACCATAAAACTAACCTTATCTTCTGAATCTCATAAATAGGTGTGTGTGTGTGTGTGTGTGTGTGTGTGTGTGTGTGTGTGTGTTTGTAAGTTCATCATGATGTTTGTTTTTTTCTGAAAGTTTATATTTGTGATTTCCTACATTTTGAAACGAATCAGCTCATCCGTAAAAGACACCATCATATTAATTTCACAAGTTGCGTTTTCTTCTGTATCGATTTTGAAAACAGTGCATTTGATATACTTTTCAGTATTGCATTTTGCATTGAAAATACCTTTAGAAATATTTTATTCTCAAGACATAACTAACCTGTTTCAGATGCTGGAAGCCAATGTATATCTATCACTGATATATTTACTCCAAGCACTGTTTACATCCATCTGTATAAAAGAAAGTCAAACACGACTAACGTAATATATTGCAAGCTTACATGCATGTTTATTGTAAATAAGCCTAACTAAAATTAATCGCGTCCACATCCAATTGGCAAGGTCTTAAAATATGCTTCAGTATGGCTGCGTTAACGTGCCAAATATTCTTAAGTAAAAAAAATAAAAAAAGACGGAAAAACAACTTTCAGACTCAGTCAGTATATGAATATTAACGTCACTCTAAACCTCTTTACGTTGGTTTACGTGTACTAAGCTGGGCCGTGTTTGGACTTGTGTTGAATAAAAAGCTCGACAGCGGCAAGAGTGGCCTGCCAATGGGAAGAAGTTGAAATTTGTGCAGAAGTGTCCTGCGGCTAAAACGAAAACTGCGGAATGTGTTTGTACAAAGTTAACGATGGAGATAAGCGTGCGAGATACAATATTGTGACTTGAGAGAGAGAGAGAGAGAGAGAGAGAGAGAGAGAGAGAGAGAGAGAGAGAGAGAGAGAGAGAGAGAGAGAGAGAGAGAGAGCCGTAGATGAATTAAAAACGGCCAAACAAACAAACAAACGGTCAGATGCACAAACACGTGAAAAACAAACAAACGGACATACGAAAAACCATTCCGACACTCAGATGAGATAACAGACGGACCAACAGAGACATAGAAAGACGGAAAACAGATTCATAAGCAAACAAACAGGTAGACAGAAACGGGGAGATAAGAGAGCAAGCGCCCATTGTAATAGTAACTCATTTATCTCCCTTGCCGCTTTGTGAACTGTTTTGAGCATGTTGAGAGTTGATTGGGTCCGCGTTGGATCTGCCTGACGAGGTGTTGCTTGCGGGTGTCAAGAGCCTTGGGTTTGGGTGTTAATTTATGAAGCTTGATGATCCATCGGGAGGAAGTTGGTAAAATTGTGTTGTATGTTAATTGCTGCGTTTTCTTAATGACGAAGCAAAGCTGTGAGCTGTGAAATGCAACTCCTTTCTGTTGTATTGTTAAATAATAATGATAATTTTGGGGTGTAGTGGTAGTAGTAGCTGTAGCAGTAACATTAAAATCAGCAGTGGAAACAGTAGCAAAGGCAGGAACATTGTGATTATGGTGGTAACTGTGGAGGCAATACTAATTATAACTGTACTAATTCACTAACTGACTGCAATACTAACTCTACTAATTCACTAACTAACTGCAATACTAACTCTACTAATTCACTAACTAACTGCAATACTAACTCTACTAATTCATTAACTAACTGCAATACTAACTCTACTAATTCACTAACTAACTGCAATACTAACTCTACTAATTCACTAACTAACTGCAATACTAACTCTACTAATTCACTAACTAACTGCAATACTAACTGTACTAATTCACTAACTAACTGCAATACTAACTCTACTAATTCACTAACTAACTGCAATACTAACTCTACTAATTCACTAACTGCAATACTAACTGTACTAATTCACTAACTAACTGCAATACTAACTCTACTAATTCACTAACTAACTGCAATACTAACTCTACTAATTCACTAACTAACTGCAATACTAACTCTACTAATTCACTAACTAACTGCAATACTAACTCTACTAATTCACTAACTAACTGCAATACTAACTCTACTAATTCACTAACTAACTGCAATACTAACTCTACTAACTCACTATTGTTTTAAGCAAACCACTCATTCCTATTTCTAACAAGTCATAAAGCAATGTTCACTAGATAACATAGACAACCCAGCAAGTTTTCAAAATACAATCTTTCTTCCTTTTCTGCATTTCTTCCTATACCTACAAATACAACATAAACAATCCAGAACGTTTTCAAGCACTAAAATTTCTTTCCCATTAACAGTCCTTCCTCTGCTTGCCGGCCCCCATCATCCCTCCCTTCCCCTCGGCGGCAGGCTGCTCCATATCAAGTTCCCACTCTTCATCTTCGTGCTACATATCTTCCCACGCCTGCCGGCCACCCTTAACCTTTTCTTCCCTTGGGCGGGCAGGATGCTCTTTTTTTCTATCCTTGCATACCCCCTTCCTACACGTGACTCCCCCCCGTGAGTGCTGTCCTTTCATCTTCCACCTTTGATTAGATAGTTAGTGTAGCTTGTCACAAACAGCCTCGTCAGGACCAGCAGGTCTGCTGTTGTTTGTTCTTTTTTTTTGTTTCTTTGCGTGACTTTCTTTTCCCCTTGGCGGCAGGCTGCTCCTCGCCGCTCGGCCTCACTACCGGCGACGTCCTGGACTGGCAGATCTCCGCCTCGTCGTCCTACCCGGCGACGTGGGACGCGGGCTGCCAGGTCAAGTACGCCCGCCTGCACCAGCCTAATGGCCGGGCGTGGTGTGCCGGCAGGAGGGCCGCCGGCGAGTGGGTCCTCGTGAATCTCGGTGTGCCGGCCAAGGTAAGAATTAGTAGATTGACCCTTGACCCGGTAGCAGCGACGGGCCAAATTTGTGCCATGATATAAACCCCTAAAAATAGATGATACGTAAACTGATCACAAATGCTTTGATATATATTATGAAATGGTTTGTGTGAGTGATGATTTTTCTCATTTTTTTCGCTTAGAGGGACCATTAAGAAACATGATCCCCGCTGCTACCGGGCTGAGAGCAAATCCATATCCTGCCGCGTGTGCACTAGTGTCCTACAATTTGATGTGCCGCAGTTAATTTTTTTCTTTATCTCTATTACCATTCTTGTTTTCGTTCACAGTATCAATGGCGTTTTACATTATTGCATCTATAGCAGGTATCGTAAACATAATTTTAGTTGGGTGCAGGTCTATTAAACTGTATCATGAACGGCTGTCATTATATTTTATCTCTATTACCATTCTTGTTTTCGTTCACAGTATCAATAGCGTAGTACATTATTGCATCTATAGCAGGTATCGTAAACTTAGTTGGGTGCAGGTCTATTAAAGTGTATCATGAAAGGCTGTCATTGTTCTTTATTCAAATTTCCAGGTATAATAAACGAACCGGGCCGAAATATTTAATGCGCACGCTTGTATACCTGAATGGCGTCACTTATCCACTGAGATATAGAAACTGCAATAATAAATGTCGGCCCAGGTGGGTTAAGCTTTTTGATTTATTGCCTCGTCTAGAACGTTTGTGGGTAGCAGTTGCCTCTTTCGCGGCGTCCAGGTGGTCATGTTTTTGAGGAGAAACTGTAACCTTGCCGAGTCACCTGCCGTAAAGGGGAAAAAAAAGCGTCGTCTCTGTTAACCGTGGTCAAGGATTACATGGTGCTGCTATGAGTCAGCAGAAAGCTTGCCTCGTGTACACGCTTGTCTCGCTTCCCACTCGGCGGCCGCGAACACCAGAAGCCACTCGACGAGGGGCTGGGCGTCCGCTTCCAATTGTTTGTGTTGTGAAAAAAAAAAAGATCGGGCTTCAAAATCTACTAATGTTTCTCAGATACGCTTGGTGCTTTCTAGTTCTGACGCCTGCAGTGTTAGCTCTTTCTGCGCTGGCTTTGTCGCTGGGCAGAGAAATGTTGCTTGCCTGTGGTTGCATATTATCTAAACTGATAGCCATAAGTATCCTCAAACTCGAATACCCCCAACATTTCATCAACTCTAACTTTTCTAAATTGTTTAAACCCACACGACGTTAAATGACTTTTAGGAATATTATATTGTTCAAAGACCGCTGAAAATCTACGCAACTTTAATGAAGCAATATTTTTAGCAGTTTCTCTGATCGTCATATACTGTTGTCTTGAAATGTTTCAGGTAGGACAGAGTTTCACTTTCGTTCATTTTTCCTTTCCTTTTTTCAGTGTCGCATCGAAATGTATCCTTGTTCAGTTTGACCATGGCTGCCACTGAGTCTGTTCTTCCACTCTCTGTAGGTGACCGGCGTCCTAACGCAGGGCAAAGGGGACGACGAGGAGTGGGTGACGTCCTTCGAGCTTTCCTACTCCCTAGACGCCTACCACTGGCACTTCGCTCGAGACATCTACAACAACAAAAAGGTAAGTGTGTATTCGCTCATAGTTGGGTTGGTGTGCGTTGTTTGGTATGTGGCGTCACTGAGCAGCCTCCCCTGACCCGCAGCCATTCGTCCGGGACAAGAACACAGACTGACGCGCCCCAAGGATACTGTTCTGGCGAGGGGGGAATGTTGTCATGCCTGGCTGCTCATGGGCCGCCGCGTACAGAACATGGGCCGGCCCTGAGCCAGGCTAGATGTAGATTTGGTAATCTTTTGCGACAATGTCCGTCCGTGCGGGAGCGTACACACACACACACACACACACACACACACACACCGTGGTGGTGGTTGTGGTGGTGGTGGTGGTGCTCATGTAGAGTGCGGGGCGGGGGGAGCGGTCGGGCTCTTGCTTCGACCAACCTTTGCTGGTGCCGCATGGGGGAAAGCTTGGTCCCTGAGCAGCAAAGTGTCTAAAGGCCCATTTTGCAGCCATAGATGTAATCTCCTCAGGCGGACAGGTCAGGCCTTGAACTTAGCATGGTGTCCCTCTTCAGAGCTTGGTTTCTGGCACCCAGTTTTCACCAGCCTTCCAGGGCCTTACGCCACGTATGGGCATATGGGTATATACAGTACCTGCATATACCCGTATACCTGACGACATAAGTGCAGTTGAAGCACCGCAGAGGCTCCGGGTTAGTCTCCTGACGGAGAATGTACTTTAAAAGCCTAAGTCAAAGGACTATGGGAGGGAATCTCCAGCGGGAACGTCACCTCCGCCTGCCGAATTGGCTCTGAGTGACATTGACCTGCCTTGTACGTACACCTCAGTGCGAAGCTGACGAACGGGTCCTCCAAGATGGGGTCAAGGGACTGGTGCCGGGATAACGTAAAACGACGTCCCGAGACCTGCCCTCCTCCTCATAAGGGTTGATGGCCAACTGATTCTCCCTCGCCAAACGAGCGAGGGAGAAGGCGGTCTCCTCGTCAAGGGTTTTGATAAGACCGAACCAAATTGCTTCAGCATCCTGATTTGTGAATGTTTGAACATTCCCTCTTCAGCCTTCGATACTGTCATCGTAGCGGTAGCAGACTATCTGATAGACCCAGTAATCGGATGCAGGTCCTGGCGGCAAAGCGCGGTGGTGTCCCTCTCGAGGCGGGTTCAGTCCTCTTATTTTCCGACAAGAGGGAAGAGGTTGAGGTGCATCCATGGGGCGCCGCGGGCCACGGAGCGGCAGGAAAGGGGGAGGACTTGTGTCCGCGCTTTATCGTGTTTTATCTGTTCAATCTTACCTATCTTGCTAATAAAATAACCACTCAACTCTAACGACTCGCTGAAAATGATGATCTTCTTGATTAGTAACGGTGAGATACATCACGCTGGCAGGGATGGGCATTGTACTCATACCTCTTCTGTTCCTAAAATTATCGTTTGAAATGAACGTTGCTAACTGTAAATATCGCCTGTCCGATTTCATAATACATGTTATGGTGTAAAATTTACTTTCTTAGGTGGCTGCAGGTAGGTGAACGAGAGTTACTTTTGCAGGGACGTCTGGTCATTCGGCCTCTAGCGAGATAGGGTGGGGTGGGGCGCCTCTCTGCACCTTTTTTGCCTTTCCTGTTTTGTTGGCGGCAGTTATCTGTGTGTTGATGCTCAATGGTTCCTCTTCTTGGCCGTGGTATTTGTTTTGTTGGCGGCAGTTATCTGTGTGTTGATGCTCAATGGTTCCTCTTCTTGGCCGTGGTATTTGTTTTGTTGGCGGCAGTTATCTGTGTTGATGCTCAATGGTTCCTCTTCTTGGCCGTGGTATTTGTTTTGTTGGCGGCAGTTATCTGTGTGTTGATGCTCAATGGTTCCTCTTCTTGGCCGTGGTATTTGTTTTGTTGGCGGCAGTTATCTGTGTGTTGATGCTCAATGGTTCCTCTTCTTGGCCGTGGTATTTGTTTTGTTGGCGGCAGTTATCTGTGTGTTGAAGCTCAATGGTTCCTCTTCTTGGCCGTGGTATTTGTTTTGTTGGCGGCAGTTATCTGTGTGTTCAAGCTCAATGGTTCCTCTTCTTGGCCGTGGTATTTGCTCTGGGGCCTCCAGCAGGATGGGTCAAGTGGCGCCTCTCCCGCAACTTGCTGTAGGCGACCCTGGAGTGACTTTGATTCGTATGATGCACCGCGTAATGATAATCTTAAGAATTAAATTGCTTTCAAGATTCATCCGATTAGCTCCTACATGAAGCAGTTGATGTATAGAAGCTCCAAAAACGACTTGCTTAGCGCGAAGGATCTCGGTCGTGTACAAATTGCTCGTCTCGATTTAACTCATTAATTTAATAAGATCTCAGTCAACCACGTATTTGGCTCCTAATCGATGCTCAGTCAGTCATCCAGTGCTGTGTGTGTGTGTGTGTGTGTGTGTGTGTGTGTGTGTGTGTGTGTGTGTGTGTACATGAGTTATTAGTTTTATATTACAAAATAAGCAAAAATATTATTATTTTTTTCGTAATCAGCAAGTTTTTTTTTTTCAAGTACAGATGCACTATTTTCAAGGTAGAAGTTTCATCTGTACAAATAGTTTTCCCATTACTGATATAATTCCCTGAAGAAGCCGTGGTATTGCGACACGGATGACACAAGCGAATTGGAAAATTTGGCAAATGTTCAATACCATTCACTCGTCCCTGGGTAGCCGTGGCAGCACATTTTGACCAACTGTAACACTTCGTGAAGACTTAGAAAAATGTTTTAAAAATTGATGTAAATGGAGTGTTATGCAACAGTTCCAGGGTCGCCTCTAGTTTTCCGTGGTGGAGTCTGTGCAGCGGGGGAAGGGTAACGAGAAGAAACATACTGTTACTTATATTCTTGTCCCTCCACACTTCTAGGATATCATAAAGAAAAAAAATTAAGTATCGAAATCAATGTTTGACTCCACTTTTGCTGCTACTGCCATAAGAGGGAACATTAAGGTTTGTTAGCTCGGTAGAAGGTCCAAGCCTCAGTGAAGGTCAGGACAGGGAGAGGCAGGTAGCGAGGCGTGTTAAATTGCGGCCTGTCATCCACGGCTATAGCTCCTCTCCGTCTCCTAAATGGTGTTGGCGTGACTTGCGTCACAACCCCTTAACATCCGGGCTCCAGGACCTCGTTTTTTGCAGGGTTCACCAGAAACGTACATCGGCCACTGCGCTCATATATACTGCTCAACTACTTACCTCCTGAGTCATCCCAGCAGCGGCAACACGTAGGGCCAGTAGTACAGTCCAATACACAAGTTTGTAAGCTCCCCAACCAAACACAAAATACTGTAAAAGTTCCCTGTAGTATATAGTGTTTGGCGTTGATATTAAGGAAGGAAACTTTAGAAAACCACACATCAGGAAATCTCATTATTAGTATTTGGTATTGAGTAGAAATAACGCATCATTGTGGAGAACAGAGTTTGGTTCGGGCGCTTCAATGACTCCGTGCTGGAGTGTCGAACCGGCCCGTAGTTACCAGCTCCCTCCTGTGCGTCTGTTTATCAATACACATCAACCTATCATCGCTCGAGTTGTCTTTAGGATGCATAGTAGACCATCGTATACAAATTATTAGAAAATTCTGAACGACTTAAAGTCATTTAAATTTATACTTAATTATGTAGCGTGCCATTTTTGGTGAACGTTGAATAAACCTCATAAGAGTGGCGTAGGGGGCAGCATTTATAAAGCGTTTGATGCCCCAGTCCTCCGGCACAGTGATGGAGGGCGAGGGAGGGGCAGAATGAGGGTGGGCGGGGCAGCGGCGGCTCGTGGGGTAACAAGACGGCCTCCTCAGCAGCCGGGTGAAGGGGCTGGGGGGGGGGGGGTCTCCTTGTGGAGTGTGGCTGGTGAGGCTGAGGCTGCTTTTGTCTTTTTCATTGGCTTCTTTCCATGTCTCAGTTTGTAGTAGGTTTCGTGATATACTTAACTCGTATATTCCTTAATGCATGTAATGTTGCGCCAATTTGAAAGAATATTTCGTCAGCAGATGCGAAAAAATATTGATTATTTTAATACAATGTGAAGAACATGCCTTGCTTTCACGAGAAGAATGGAGGGGCTAGTTGCCTGCTCTCTATATATTGGTTTATCAATGAAGAATGTCAGCAAAGGGCTACTTAAGCACCATTAAGAGTATTTCCATATCATAGGAGGGTATAACAAATCTCCCCGAGACCTTCAGTGACGAGCCTGTAAGAAAGCTTTGTATACACCTGCGTACCTGCTTCTGATGCTTCATAAAAACACATTGTTTTATTCATAGAAACATTTTCTGAGAACCACGCGGCAAACTTACATTTTACTTATTCTCGTGCACTAAACACCATGATTAAACTTTTGTAGGAA
This sequence comes from Eriocheir sinensis, assembly GCF_024679095.1. Classification (NCBI taxonomy): domain Eukaryota; kingdom Metazoa; phylum Arthropoda; class Malacostraca; order Decapoda; family Varunidae; genus Eriocheir; species Eriocheir sinensis. The sequence goes on along the minus strand of NC_066550.1, from coordinate 559,134 downwards.
TAATTCAGCTGCGTGGAGAAGGAAAGAGGAGCTTCAAAGTAAAGCTTGCAGGTTTGGGTTGTCCTGTTTGTATTTTATAACAATTATCGGTTTATCGTTTAGTATCAAGTACAGGGTCTAGTGCAACTATAAACACTGCTGTGCTCAGTGCGTCAGTGGGTGGGGATGTACCGCGCAGTCCTTGGCCCTGATAGGCTCAGCCGCTACCTGCATGCAAAGCTATGGCGGAAAAGGCTGCGCTGAGAGCCCCACTTCTAAAGGTTTCTTGCTCGACGACACAAGGTATTCCCACTTGCATGGAGACATTACCGCGTTAAAAACAACGAATATGTTGTTCTGTGCTCAAAACGAGTATCGATCGCATGATCAGACCATGGTGAATGACACACACACACACACACACACACACACACACACACACACACACACACACACACACACACTGTCGTCTTACATACGGGCATCTAGTGAAGTCTTGACTTTCGCGAGCAGACTTTGGGCTGTCAGGGAGGGGCGGCGCTGCGTGGCTGTGGTGCCATCACCCACACTCCTCAGACCGTTCAGCACAGTCTGGTATCGAGGTTTAGAATGGATATATAATTATATAGTGCAGTTTTTTAAAGGAATATGGCGCTGTGGCTCGACGCCTTTTTCTTTCGTATTATTGAAGCGAAAGCATTTTGGGATAATGTTGTAAAAAGAGATTGCATAGGGTCAATAGGACAAAATAGCTTTCATAATTAAAAGAAATATATAAAAAAAAGTCATGGAAAAAAATCCACAGGTTCGATGATTTATTTGTTAGGAATATTTAAAACTACATGGCACAACAAGCTTGACCCAGTCCATTTCGAGGGTCTCCTCTCCGGGCACGGACTCGACCCTGGACTGTTACTGAGCAGTGAAAGCTGCCCCCAGTACCTCACCTCGGGTCCGGGAGTGCCTGGCGGTCCGCTGGAACGTTAATCTCCCGGCAAACCAGATCCGGACACGTTGATTAAAAGTAAGAAGATAGGCAGTCTACATGTAGCGTTAGACTGATAAGCTGTGTAATAACTGAAATCATTGGGGAAGTTCATTAACAATATTAGTAGTTATAGACTCTTTAATCCTCCTTTCTTATTGGACACGGAGATAATATTGAACGCTTGGGAAACTCCTTGGAAGAGTTACTGATGCACAAAACCCGCCGCACCGGATTCCAGGACGCAGCTACGGGGTGTTTAAACATCTCGGACACTTAAGTGGTAGTGTGATATGAGTTGTCTCTCGGCGGTAAGGTTTTGGAGGGGATGGACGTCTTGAGGGGGCAGAAAGTGGACAGAAAGGATGGAAAGCGAAACTGCATGACCGTCGACACTCCTAGAGAAAGTTTGCAAGAATGGAACTGTGTGTGTGTGTGTGTGTGTGTGTGTGTGTGTGTGTGTGTGTGTGTGTGTGTGTGTGTGTGTGTGTGTGTGTGTGTGGAGAGAGGGAGAGAGAGGCAGAAAAATGTAAATATAAAACCGGAGATAAGTCTGCAGATGGCATGTCTTGGCTGTCACTCACGACGGAGGATAAGTGTTTGAATATTACATTGTAGACCCGAAGAGCTCTGCAATACATCCTCCTCTTCCTCCTCCTCCTCCTCCTCCTCTTCCTCCTCCATCTCTCCCCCTCCTCCTTACGTTTACAAAAGACGTTTGAGGTTCCGTAAAGCGCTTGGAGTCGAGGCTAATAGTCGATTGAGGAGAGGCTGTCGTGAGTGTTCTTAACCAGACAGTGTTCAGCGGCGTGTGGGGGCAGGAGGCGGCGGCGGCAAGGCAAGGCGTTAAACATTCTTCAGATTTTACTTATCATCTCTGTGTATTCTCCCTTTGTATGGTCTTTGTTTATTTTTCCTTCCCCTCCCATGAGCATCCCTTCCCTCCACTCTGTTATATACCGCCATTCTTTACACTACATATTTCCCCTCTCTCCTAAACTTTACCTCCATCTCTTCGCTTTCTTAAGTCTAGGGAAGGGCAGGGACCGTGTGGGTTGTGCCGCAGACGTTGACGGGGGCTAAAAGGCTAACCTAACCTAACCTAACCTAACCTAACCTAACCTAACCTTCTATAGATCTTGATCCCCGTTGTTCCTTATACGAAGGGAAGTTAACGGGCGGAGCTACTGTTGACGATTTTTTACTTTGTGACGACATCCGGGAGACAGGTAAATCATGTTCAAGGTGACTTATTAGTGGGTAGGAATGCTGTAGTGAGGTCAGGCGTGAGGGCCCAGAGGTGTTTCGATTTTTTGCCCATTTTCTTTTATGGCTTTTTCGGGGTTAGCAAAAACAGAAAATGAGAGCAGTTAGACCGAATAGGTTGTCATAGACTTGTTTTGTGCTGGTTCTTGTCAGAGATATTTGGGTATCGAGAATAAGACTAAGGCTGGGTATGTTTAGCGTGTTTGGCTCATCAAGAGATACTGCCACTGAGTGCTACTTGGTGCGTCCGTGACAGTGTCTTACGGTACTTAGGATCGAAGCCACATTCATGGTCTTATTGGGAACATCACCTCAAACACTTATAGGTTGGTATTACAAGACACTTTGCCATCTCACATCACCTATTTCTAAAGGTCAAAGAGGGGATCAATCGGGCTCTAATGAGTGTTTCCTTAGCTTCACGGTACAGAAGAAGGGTCAGACTACCACCAGGGTCATAAAACTACTCCTGGAAATGCCACAAACTCCTACGAAAAGCCTTGTCAAATATGTGAACTTGGGCGACGAAATGTTTAGCAATACGAGCCTAAGTTAAACTCTCCCCTTTGGAAATATAGAACACCACCGACTGTACATCATCATCACCATCATCACCACCATCACCACCATCACCATCATCTTAGCCTTTACTCGTCCACAGCAGAACAAAGGCTATTCCCAGCGTTCTCTAGCTACAACAGTGAAGCAAGCAGCACCAGCACCTACACTAAATACACTGTAGTTCATGAAGAAACACCTCCACCTCCACCACGCTACACTATACACAGGGAACGGCACCACTTAAACACTACACCGCCACCACTTAAACACTACACACAGGTTGAAGAGGGAACACCACCTCCATTATAATACAGGAACACCGCCACCACTTAAACACTACACAGGTTGAAGAGGGAACACCACCTCCATTATAATACAGGAACACTGCCACCACTTAAACACTACACAGGTTGAAGAGGGAACACCACCTCCATTATAATACAGGAACACTGCCACCACTTAAACACTACACAGGTTGAAGAGGGAACAACACCTCCATTATAATACAGGAACACCGCCACCACTTAAACACTACACAGAGGGAACACCACCTCCATTATAATACAGGAACACTGCCACCACTTAAACACTACACAGGTTGAAGAGGGAACACCACCTCCATTATAATACAGGAACACCGCCACCACTTAAACACTACACACAGGTTGAAGAGGGAACACCACCTCCATTATAATACAGGAACACCGCCACCACTTAAACACTACACACAGGTTGAAGAGGAAACATCACCTCCATTATAATACAGGAACACTGCCACCACTTAAACACTACACAGGTTGAAGAGGAAACATCACCTCCATTATAATACAGGAACACCGCCACCACTTAAACACTACACAGGTTGAAGAGGAAACATCACCTCTATTATAATACAGGAACCACACCACTTACGCCACACTGGTTGCAGGAGTAGCGCCATCACTTGCCGCAGTGCACCATAATTACACACGGGACGCCACAGCCTACGCCACTCAAGTAGAACGCCGTTCACCACCACAGCTACACCATGACAGTTAATTAGAAAGTGCTACCTGGATCCACCTCATTCATTAAACAGGTAACTTCCACTAACACCGCACGAGAACTTTTCTTATTTCCCCAATGAGCTGTACGCATGCAATATATGGTCAGTCTAACAATTATGAGTCTATCTACCTGTCGTATTGTGCCGTTACTGTCAATAAGCTTTAAATGTTGCCTGTAACGTAAGCTCTGGCGCAGGAGGAACTTATTATCTGCACTTCTTTCGTTGCGCAGAGGACGTAACATGCGCCCTGGAAAGATCCGCCCACACTCACCCACCCACACGGAGAAAGACGTCGCACCTACAAAATTAATAGTGGGTACTGCGCGGGCGACACAACACGTCTGCAATCTTGAACCCATTCATTCCTATTTTAATGTACTTTGACCTTCAATCCGAGAAGGTATACTTGCAATACATATACTTTCACTGCCAGATAAATGCTACTCTCGTAATAATATACTATGACCCATGAATTCAAGCCTTAATATAACTGTCGAGGAACTTAAATCTATCTAAAAAGGAGTGAAGGTTATGCAAGAGGCAATTATCTAAGCGTGTCTTTCTCGTGCACAGTTCCTTTCAGTAACATCCACTTCAAACCTTACCCTTTTTTTATGAGCTCGAAAAGGAGGTTGCAGGTCAAAGGGGCGGGAGCAAGGAACGGAGTGAAAAGGGCGTTAGTAGAGGAAAAAAAGGTGAAGTGCAAAAGGAAGAAAGGAGAGAGACAGGAGGAGAAAATGGAGTGATTTTGACAAGGAGAAAGGTGTTGGCAGAGGAAGAAAAGGTGAAGGTTAATAGGAAAAGAGGAAAGAGACAGGGGGAAAAGATAAGAGGGGTGCAGACAAGCAGAAGGGTATTAGAAGCGTAAGGGAATGATGATGATGGGAAAAATAAGACGATAGAAGGAGGAGGAGGAGGAGAAGGAGGAAGAAAAGAAACAGAAAGAAAAAGAAAACAAAGAGAATGAAAGAAAAAGAGAGAGGAGAAGGAGAAAGAAAAGGAAAGTGAGGAAGAGAAAAAAAGAAAAAGTGAGAGTAAGAGGAAGAAGAAGTGGAGATGGAGGAGGAGAAGGAGGAAAAGAAACAGAAAGAAAAAGAAAACAAAGAGATGAAGGAAAAAGAGAGAGAAGAAAGAGAAAGAAAAAGCAAATGAGAAAGAGAAAAAAATAGAGAAGTGAGAAAGAGGAAAAGGAAGAGGAAGTGGAGATGGAGGAGGAGCAGGAAGGAAAAAAACAAAGAAAAAAGAAAATTAAGGAAAAAGAGAGAGGAGAAAGATAAAGAAAAAGAAAATGAGGACGAGAAAACAAAGAAAAAGAGAGAAAGAGGAAGAGGAGGAAGTGGAGATGGAGGTGACGGTGGTGGTTGAGGGAGAAGAGGAAGGGATGCGAGACAGTACGGCAGACGCGAACGAGATAATTAGAGAGATACAGGTGTTGGCGCCACTATAAACACTGCTGGGCCGACCATCAGGCCCCACCTGGAAGAAACCTTGGGCCGACCATCAGGCCCCCACGGAAAAGATGCCTACGCGCAAAAAAAAAAAAAAAAAAAAAAAAAAAAAAAAAAAAAAAAAAAGGTTGTTGTTGTTAGCTGAGATTAGGAGAAGCCTCGGAAGACACGGGGAGAGAGTGAGGGGTGAAGGGTGCGATGAGGGTCGATAACAGGTGCGAAGGACGGTAGGGAAGGCCGGGAGGGACATGCATTTAGGGAATAAAGGAGAAAGAGGAGGCGGGGCAGGAGGTGAAACACGGGAGGGAAAAGGGTGTGATAAAGAGCGATAATGTGTCAAAAGGCAGAGAGGAGGCGGGTGAAAGAGGAGGCATGGAAAGGTTAAGGATCTGTCAGAGGGTGAGATAAAGAGAATGGAGAAAGAGCAGAAGGTGGAAATTGATATATAGAGGCCTCTAGGAGCTAAGTAGAAAGGCGTGCAGTCCCGGGGAAGTGAAGAAGGCTGAGGGGCGTGCAACTTGTGCGGGTGAAGAGATGGAGAAGGAGCAGGAGGAAGAGGAGGCGGCAGGAAGATGAAGTGCATGCAACTATTATTTGGCAGATGAAGAGATGGAGGAGGAAGAGGAAGAGGAGGAGATAGAAGGCAAGTGGAGTCAGAAAGTGATAGAAGCGTGTTGGGAGCTGATGTAGAAAGGCGTACGGTGAAGAGAAGGAGAAGGAGCAGGAGGAAGACGAGGCGGCAGAAAGAGGGAGCAGGAAACAGAAGTACATGCAACTATTTTTTGGCAGATGAAGATATGGAGGAAGAGGAAGAGGAGGAGACGGTACAAAGCAGGTGGAGTCAGAAAGTGATAGAGGCGTGTTGGGAGCTGATGTAGAAAGGCGTACAGTATAATTATCATCGTAGGTTTTTAGTTAGACATTCCCAAGTCAAGGTTCTTTTACAGGGTACGAGCAGAGAACAAATTGCGGTCTGGTAGCCTGTATCATTAAGGAATTGCGAAGATACAGATTCGTAATGATCGGCGCTCTCGTAGAAAATTAGCAGGCAAATTAATAAGAGGTCCTGTCTAGTGAAAACGAATCAGATTAACGCGCCTGTATATACTTTGAAAATGGTGGACGTGCGGAGGAGGCAGCGGCGATGGCTGACAAGTTGAAGGTTGATAGTGACCAACCGCGCAGCATAGACCCCCCCCCCCACCTTGGCAACACCGCGCACCTGGCTCATGTCCCCCCCAATCCAACACACCTGCCTAAATCACTCCACAGACCAACCCAACTCCCTCCATCACCTCCCCCCTCCGATACCCACCCCCCAGTTATCTCCCCCCCGACTCCCCTAACTCTTCCCCGCATGCTCACTGCCTAATTTTCCCCAGGATTTCCACTCACCTCCAATTCGCCCCTCTTCCCCCCCTCATACCCTTTATATACTCTCCCCAAACTCACCGCCGCAGTTCTCCTCCACTTACCCACCCCTCAACTTGCCCCCACGCATTTATCACAAGTCTTCCACGCGTCCCTATACCCAAGTTAACTCTCCCTGCAGGCCCCCTCTCTCCCCTCTCCGCTGTGTTCCCCCGTTCCAACGTTCCCCTGCATTGCTACCCCCCCCCCCACACACACACACTCTTCTTTTTATGCTTAGTACCCTCCAACACCCCCTGCATACTTACCTCAGACTCCTCCCCGCATGTCCAATCTAATGCTTCTCCCTCGCGCTCCCTCCCACCCACCCCAATCAACTCCCCCGCACCTCCATCTCCAGTTCTCCCCAGCATGCCTGTCTGCAGCCCTCCCTCCCTCCCCTTCCCCAGCCCTCCTCTGATTACTGCTCCCTTGACCAGCACAGTAACCCTAAGCACGAGTACTTCACCTAATGTTTGCCAGCCCCCTTGTGTTTGTTTGTCTTGAGGATGAAATATGAAGCTTTAATCACTCCGACGATGACTCAGCCGCCCCTTCTTTGTTTGCCTTGCTCTACATGTCGTTTGTTCCCCTGATGTGCGAGGCGACTTAAGCACAAATACAGTTAGCCAAGAGAGAATCCAAGTAGAGAAACAGCTACTCAAGAAAGATAACTCACACACAAGCAAACTAGCTCAGGCTGATGGGCAGTAAAAGGTATTGATTTTCGCGTATACAGATGCACTAAAACTCTGCACAGCATTTTCAAGTCGATACAACACAGCGAGGGAGGCGGAGTGATTAAAGCAGGAAAACTGTTACCCCAGATAGAGAACCTTGCCCTAAACCACGAAGTAATAGGATAACCGGCTGATGCTTACGTCACTTATGTAATCAGTATCTCTCCCTCATAGTTTTCGCTCATTCTCAATATATAGCGCTGGTAAAGTGGGCGAGAATTAAAGCAGAGAAACAGTTACCCAAGATAGAGAACCTTGCCCTAAACCACGAAGTAATACGATAACTCTGGTACTTGCGTCACTTATGTAAGCAGTGTCTCTCCTTCCTGGTTTTCGCTCATCCTCAATATATATCATTAGCGCTGCCATTACTATCCTGCTTACTCTTTTATTTTCGTCTGTGGTCATTCAATTTCAGTGTGAAATGCTCACTATTATTTTACTTTATTCAAGCAAAAGGTACCGGTTTGGCGGGTCTGGCGGCGGGGGTCTGCTGTTGTTTGTTCTTCCTTTGTGTTCCTTTGTGTTTGGTGCGGGGAGGGTGCATGGTCGCCGCTCACCCCCTCGCTAAGGCACGGAAGATACTGATGATCCACGACTGATATGTTCACAATATTTATCGAGGAGGTATACTGAAGGGTCACTCGGTACCTTATCCTGTGCTCACCTGCGCTGGACTGCTCGATAATAACGTAACCTTGATCCACCTGACCTTAATGTGCTTCCCTGACCTTAGCTGCGTTTTTCTGTTAAGGTGAAGAAGGTGGAGGTGGAGAAGATAGGAAAGGGGGTAGGGAGGGAAGCGAGGTTATATAAGATAGAAGGTGGAGGGGGGTATTCAGAGGCTGGAGGCAAGAGGGAGTAGTGAGGAGATGGATGGAAGACGGGGTGTGGATGGATGGGGAGTTGGTGTAAGAAGGTGGGAAGGGGGCAAGTGGATGAGGAGGGTAGTGGGGAGGTAGACGAGGGATATGTAAGAAAACAAGAGAGAGGGAGGTGGAAACGGTGCGGGTGGTAAGATGGAGGTGGAAGGAGGAGGTGGGAAACAGGTGGTGCAGGGAGGGCGAGGGGGTTTACGAAGTGGAGGGAGGTAGTAAGGAGGTGGATAGATGAAAGAGGAGGCGGGGGATACAGGGGTAGGGGGTCCAGGTAAGGGGTAGAGGGATCAGGTCGCTCACTGGTATTCACAGGATCCGATGCCCCGATGTCAGGCAGGAGAGAGCGGCCTGCTGAAGCTCTGCTCGTAATGCTTGCAAACTGTAATGCCTTCAGCTTATTATGCTTAGCCAAAGTAGTGCTAATAATCCACTCTGCGTGAAATATTTAGCTACGGAAAGCGAATGAATCAGTGCTTTCTCTGCCATAAGGTTTTAATAAAAGTATATTTTGTTCATATTTACTGATGCTGTACCGTAACATTATAATATTTCACACGCAATGCTAAGTTTGAGAAAACAAAAGATACCTGTGTGATATATTGAATTGTTGGGTTCACAGAATTGACTAACACATTTGGTAGTGATTTGCGTTTACATCTTTCGTGAGCGCTTCTTTATATCTGAAAAATAAGCACCACTAAAACTTACTTGTACATAACTTACAAGATAACAAGTATGACTCCAGTGAACATGTTGCATCTTCGTGGCGCGTCCCCAACCTCCGTGACGGCGCGGAACATTTATATGAAGTGTAGGAGTCACATAAACTAATCCAGCGGCACTCAACGCCTGGCAGTGATAGCAGTGTTCATTTTCCTTCAAGTGGAGAAAAAACGCCCAACGTACCGCTAACATGCAGGGAATTCCTCCAAAAGCTTGCCAGGGGACACGCCGTCAAGGTGTGTGTGTGTGTGTGTGTGTGTGTGTGTGTGTGTGTGTGTGTGTGTGTGTGTGTGTGTGTGTGCTTTCTTCATCCCTCGTTCCCCGGGTCATTCCTTCACGTAACCAATAGAAAACAAGTACTCGTATATCTTCAGGTTACACAAAAGATGACTGTGTATATTCAGGGCAGCGGGGACTATATACATGTCACACTATCACGGGCCTGCAGCTGTTATTGTCACACACACAGGGTCCACACGCAGGGCCTCGAGTTAAGAGTGATCAAATACTCATATGTTTAATGTTGTATAAGGGGACAGCTGTGTGTGTGCTATGAAAGGGAATACGTAGATATGTGGAAGGTTGTGTCGAGTTGTCAGATGGAGAAATTTAGGTTTTGAGGCACTGGAAGGAAGGCACTAAGCTCCTTCTGCCCCAATCTGAAATAATTGCAGTTTCAAAAGGTATGCATTTTTCAGCATACATCCTTGAGGTGCGTAATTTCTGTTGTTTTGGACGTCTTTTTTATTTTTGTTACAGCAAAGGAGACAGTTCAAGGGCATAAAAAAAGAAAACAATAATGAAAAAAAGCCCGCAACTCACTGCTCCTAAAAAAAGTACAGAGGAGTGGCCGAAAGAGAAGTCAATTTCGGGAGGAGAGGTGTCCTGATACCCTCCTCTGACGTGGAGTAATGTAGAGTTTAGAGTTACCGGCACTTGACAGGGGAACAGATATTTTTAGAGATAATAAACGAATAATAGAAAGTGGTTTATGGAACAGGGCCCAGTGGAAGACTCCTATTCATGCATGGGCTAAGGAGTAGTGAGTGCCTACTAAACCCGAAATAGACTGGCCATATAAATATTATGTTCTCAGACACACCTCTTTATTCGTGCCTAGTTAACCAGTTCTGCTCTGCTACGATACACTCGACTCTGCAAACATTATCATATATTATCACACAAACAGTTATGTCCGTCCATGTCTCCTAACGGTGTCAGGTGTCAGCCGGTACAAGCCTCCTCAGACGATTACAGCACCAATTACTGTCTCCATACAGTACGTACTACCATGGCTGTATTCTTTTGCTTTGCCTTCTACCGCCCGTAGGTCCACAGTGCAGTAGTGTCATGTTTCAGTTTTTATGTGGACAATAATTATATCTGAAGGCCCCAAACGGCACACCGTTCCATCCCCATCGATTTACGGAATAACCTCACCCGCGGGTTAACCCGTCCGCTGCGATTGGCACGGATTTGGCTTTCACTAGTAGCCTGGTAACATACGCTCACAGGTCTTTCTGTGCCTATGCGGTGGGTGGTGGAGTGTTTCCCATGTGGTATTGGTATTCTGGATTTATCCTCACAACCTGCATGACCTCACATTTTTCTTCACTAAACTGGAGCAGCCACTTTTTAATCCACTCCTGTAGTTTGGTGATGTCCTCTTGTAGGAAATTCGCATCCAAGGGGTTAACACCAGTCATCAGCCCACCACCTCCGCCCGCGAGATCCTGTGACTGTAGAGGATCGCCAGTTAACACATCGAAAGCGCTTTTTGTATAAACCCTTATTATATTGTTTGCAAGATGGGTTTTTTTTTCAACGTTTGCAGCAGCGTGGACTACTCATTTCGAGGAAAATTAAGTCGATAAATTCTCAAGAATTCACCCATGAAGTGTTTTTTGAAGTCACATCACTATTCATTAGTGTGAATACAAAGAAGATGGAACGAAAGGACGATGATAAAGGAAACTATTTTAGCCCAAATTTGTCAAATTTCTGCAGAAACGCCTCGTCATTCCATATCAAGGAAGGCGCGGCACGCTGGCGGCGCTGTCTCGACGCTGCTCATTTACGTCTGCGAGGCGGCGCGGGAATGCCTCTCACAGGTTTTGTCGGGCTCACTGTCTACGGCTCTCACTTTGTCTTGCTAATAACGGTACCCGAAGGTTTTTTTAACGTCTTTTTTTTTGTCATGGAATAAGACACTTTAGCCTTCTCCTTCCTGCTGAGCAAGATATCATGAGTGCCTTTTTTTTTCTATTCAACTGCGCCTCAATGTCCCGGTCAATCACTGAGTCCATAAATTGCTTCCACACTACCCTGGAGCCTCCATTGCGGACCAGCGGGAGACTAAAATAATAACAAGTTTATTCTGTAAATTTGTTGCCTGTCAAGGAGGAAGAACTTGGCTGATTTCCTTGAACATCGGGTACTTCAAAGAAAATTGTCCATAGCATTTCAAGGAAAGTTTCGTGAATGTAATTTCTTTTAACCAAGAACAGGTTGTATAACGGCGAAGACAGAAACTGTACACTCATCCCTCGAGCCTCACCTGCACCCCACACAACAGCCCCTGACAGCCCCTGCCCCGCCACCTGCCCCTCAGACACACCTGCCCCGCCACCCAGCACCCCACACACCAATCCCTGACACCCTTGCCCCGCCCCCCAGCACCACACACAGAAGCCCCTACGCACCCTGATCCCCGCTACCTATCCCCCCAACGTCTGCCTTCCTTCCACACAATCGACTCCTTCATTCAAAACCCCAACCTCCCTTTTTTTTATTTATTTTTTTTATTTTTTTTAATCAAGGGTATAGTACGAAGAGGAAGTGGGTTAGTGGTGAGGTACAGGTGGGGAATAGGAAAGACAGTAGGAGTGTACAGTTGTATGGTGTAGGTTCGTTAGTTGTTCTGGTGTAGTTATTGTTTATCGGGCACCTTATTTGTAAACCCCCGGCGTGCTGGGGGTGTGTGTGTTTGGATTGTTTGTGTATAGAGAGCTAAGCTAAGCTATGGCGTCACTTGTGTGAAGTGATGTGTGGGCGGTTGTTCTCATAGTGACTTCAAGCTGCGCGGAAACCAGAGGTGGACCAAGTTCGTGCTGCCGTCAAGCTCCTTGACGTGGGTGTAGTTCACATCGTCTTGCTGGTCTAGTTTCTCCAATATCTTTCCGGCCGCCTCCCGTAGCCTTGTGCTGACTAGTTGTACTCCGAGTCTGCGGTGTTGTGCTGCTGTGTTTTCCGTGTACGGGTATTTCTGTCCGGTGGCAAATCTCAGCGCTTTGTTCTGCAGCCTCTGAAGCTGTAACATCTTGGTGTGGGAAGCCATGTTTTTTTTTTTTTTTTTTTTTACATTGCGGCCTATTGCTCCGGTAGGCTTCTTCCAGTGGATCCTGATGGTCGGTCCAAGTCTTCTTCCCGGTGGATCCTGATGGTCGGTCCAAGTCTTCTTTCCGGTGGGTCCTGATGGTCGGCCCAGCCCGTTCTGGCGCAGGCGAGTGTTTATAGTGGCGCCATCTTGCATTGGCTCATGCTGCCCTCCCAGTGCTCATCTTTGATCCTAGAATCTAGAGTCCGGGTTGATAGGTGGTCTTCTGGACAGCATGTGGGTAGTTTTAAGCCACTCGGCGGCGGCTGAAAAATCCCAGCTCGGGGTGGGTGAGTAGTCTAGTATAGGAAGTATCTTAGTCTTTACTAGATACAGTTTGAGCCGCTCTGTGAAGTGCCAGAATCTGTTTAGTGATTTGAGGGCTGTTTTAACTTTCATGGTTTTGTCTTTGACATGTTTAACGATCAGGCCGGTGGATGTCACTGTGTGGCCTAATATCTGGCATTGTTTTTGGTGGGAGATGGTGTTGCCCTGTATTTGTATGTCATTTAATTTTTTCCTGCCGAGTGCGACCACAGCGAACTTGTCTATGTTTGTTTTGATCTTCCATATTTTTTCAAATGTGTTGAGTCTGTTCGCCTCCCGCACGACCAGGGCGTCATGGTGGTCTAGGGTACCGTTGGCGGTCACTATTTGTGTCGCGTCGTCAGCATAATATATATCCATACAGCTTCTATTATCAGACCGGGGCATGTCAGAGGTGTAGGTGATGAAGAGCGTTGGTGATAACACGCTGCCCTGTGGCACGCCGCTGTGCAGGGGGAACGGGGAGGATATTGCTAACTTAACTCGAATGGAAGCTAAGCGCTGATTAAGGAAGCTACATAACAGTTTTTCCGTTATCTCTGGCAGTCCGAGTTGAAGTATTTTGTATTGCAGGCCCTGTAGCCAGACTTTATCAAACGCTTTGCTGATGTCGCGTTGGATAATAGTGCAGTTTAGTCCTTGTCCTTTAGTGAGTGCTACCTTTTCGCTGGCGATGGAGATAGCTGACGTGGTGCTCCTCCCTGCCCTGAAGCCATACTGGGACGGGTTATAAAGGTTGTTTTCCTCCAGGTGACATCTGAGTCGTAAGTTGATTATTCTTTCAAAGATTTTTCCAGGGACTTCTAGGAGTGAGATTGGTCTGTAGTTCTTGGGATCCGTGGATGGTTTGCCTGGTTTAGGTATCATGGTGAGAGTGGCGACTTTGAATCGTTGAGGGAAGTAACCTGTTGTTAACATCGCATTATATATGGTGAGTAGGTACGCCAGCCCCCGGGGGGGTAACATGCTGATTTGTTGTTTATCTATTTTGCTCTCTCCGGGCGACGTGTTTTTCGTTTTGTTTATAGCTCCCTCCCTCCCTCCCTCCCTCCCTCTCCCCCTCCTTCCCTCCCTTCCTCTCTCCTCATTGGGACGTGACCCCCTTTTTTTCGTGTCCCCGTTGCAAGGCGTCGCGGCTACCATCGTGCAGAATACCAAACGGAGCCACTAATGTCTCCCACGCTCTGCTAGTCAGCGTCGGGGGGAGCGGGGGTGGGTGGGTAGAGGAGATGGCACCCAAACCTCCACCTGCTCCCCCGCCCATCTCTCGGCTCTCCCCCAGCGCGCGTCAAGGCAGCAGTCTGGCATCACGAGCTTATCTAATTTCTTCTCATTATAACATAACTGTTTTTTCGCTTGTCTCCTTAGTTGTCGTTGCACGTGTTGGCGAGCTTTTTGTATCCGTTGAGTGAAGTCTTTTTTGTTATTATCATATATTTCTTTCTTTTTTATCCCCCGTTTCTTCTTTCGCGGACTAGAGAGGGTATCAGGACACCTCTCCTCCCGAGACTGATTTCTCTTTTTGGCCACTACTCTATTTAGGAGCAGTAAGTGGCGGGCTGTTTTTTCTTTTTTTTACGCCCTTCCACTGTCTCCTCTGCTGTAAAAAAAGAAAAAAATAGATAGCGTCGTCGTGTACGGAGATCTCTTCTGGTCGGCTGTCAGACTTTATGTACAAAAAAGAATATCATTGAAATCAGTCCCCCTCAAGAGTCTCATTGCGCCTCTTCCTACGCTTCCCGTCGCCTCCTCCCGTCCTGTTCACCTTTCACGTTCCACCTGTCCTCTTCTCTCCTCGCCTTTGCTGTCACAACTTTTTTTATTACCCTCTCCCTCGCGACCCTCCTCCTTTTTTTTATTTATTTATTATTTTTTTTTTTTCATTCTTTATAATTGACATTTTTTTCCCCTCCTGTTCGTCTTCACTTCTCTCGCCCATCTCACCTCTTGTATCATTTTCACACAGTCATCGTCCTCCTTCACCCACCCAGATGTCCTCTTCCTCCCTCTCCCTCTTCATACTAAGCCCGTGATCCTTCGTTTTCTATGCTATTGTTCGTCCTACTCCTCACCTTCCTAAGCACGTATCATCTCCTCTCCCTTCTTCACTCCTCTCTTACTAAGTTATCTTCTCAGTCCTTTCTACTGTTCAATCATCCGCGGTACTCTTCACCCTCTTTTCCGACCGGTTACCATGTTCCCCTTGTCCTTACCTAGCTATTATTATTTTCACTTTCGCCCACCGCCAGTAGCATCATCATCTCCCTCGCCTTTCACAGCCTCCCATCCCCCATCATCATCGCGTTTCAGTGTTGCTTAGGGCCATATTTTTAAACATTTCTGCGCCCAAGAACACGTAATTTACTAGTCTTTCGTTGGAGTTTAGGGCATATCCAGGGGTACTTTTATAACCCTGGTGGTAGTCTGAGCCTTCTTCTGTACCGTGAACCTAAAAGAACACTCATTAGAACTCGATTAACCTCCTTTTTGGCCTTTGGAAATAGTTGGTGTAAGGGGTGGGAGCATCTGACAATACCAACCTTAGTCCTCACCCACGTCATCCTTCTTTCTTTGACCCCCAACGTTCAGCAGCGATCATCCTCGCACTTCTCACATCACCTCCCCGCTCATCAACAGCAGTGTCTCGTTCTCCTCCACTTACTCTCCACAAAAAACACCAGCAAGGCGAGTAGCGCAATGGCGTACACGTGCGAGGCCTTGATAAATGTGCCACAAGCCTAGCCAAGGATTTTAATGAGAGACTCCATGAACTTGACGCTGCGAATAACTATTACAAAAACTACTGTGGTTGCACTGAAAGTCGGACATTTTTCTCTTGTGATTTCATTCAGTTGCAAAACCATAAGAATTTCTTCGGCTGGGAGACAAGCCTCGTTCTCCTTATCATTGTACTAAAACACTAATCAGTACAACGTATATTGAGTAAATGGATATTACTTGAAGATATCATAGTTTGAGCATCATTAAAAACAAAAAGTCTGTTCTTGCAGCACAGTACACTGAACAAACATTTAAGCGTCTCTTTGCTGCCAAAACTTAAGGAATGTCTCGCAGGTGTTGTCCATAGTACTCTTGTTGTTGAGATGTAGTCCATTGGAGTGTGAGGCCGCTCCGTCACATTTCTGAAGTCTACAAGGTCGCACCTTCAGGCTGCTCAGAGCTGTGAAGGCAGGCGTGCTGTCTGGGTGGTGGTTTCAGCGTAGGAGGCTGGAGCTGCTCACTGCGCTTAGTCACCCATAGAAACAATAAGCTTTAGATAAATATATAGGCATAATTGCTCTGCTAAATTGTTCAGTGCTGTGAAGGTTGAGGTACTGTCTGCTTGTTATGGTCAAACCTACTGAGTTTAAATCTGGACGCACTGAGCAGCTCAGGTCTCCTACGCCTGTGCAAATTTTGCACCAGCACAGGAGACCTGAGCTGCTCAGTGCGTTCTTGATTTCAATAAAGCCACGTTTTTTATATGTGCGTTAAATATGTGGCTAACAAAGTGAGGATATACACATTATATTTAAGCTAATAGTCAAAGGATTATACAAATACAGGGGTAAGGCGTATATAGGATATAGTATCATTCTTTAGAGTCCGTGGTGCAGCGGTTAGCATTCCTAGCTACGAGTCCGGGGACCTAGGTTCGAATCCCGGCCTTAGCTCGCCACGCAGCCCAGCCAGCTGTTCATCATCCCTTTCGGGCTGGTCAGTAAATGGGTACCTGGGGAAACCTGGATAAGGTAAACTGTGGTGCTCCGGATGTCACACTGGCCCTGTGTCCCGAGGCAATAAGTTATTACCCGCCATAGGCTCAAGGGACAATGTGACATAGATGAGCCCCAAGGCTACGCGCAGGTGTGTGTGTGTGTGTGTGTGTGTGTGTGTGTGTGTGTGCGTGTGACTTCAGACGGAGGCAGACGGGGCTTGTTGTGAAGGCCGCAAGGTTTGTGGTGAACCTCTTCCCACACTGATGACGGTGGCTCGGATGGCTGGATCAAGGCCTCGAGGTGTAACTGGTAGTGGTGTAACCCATTTTCTGATTTATAGTGATTTTTTCTCTGTCAAACTACTCACTAAGAAGTAGGATGCATTTGTCATTATGAACCCATGCCGCCTTCCTTGGCTTGATGCTGCCGTTGCTGTTTTCTATCATGGGTGGAGGCAGAAGAAAGGTAATAAAAATGGATGCGGCTCCCATAAAAAGGGAAACAAAGGAGTGCCAATATCGGTTATTGTATTTGTACCTCTCGTGCTGTGTAATAAATTATCAACTCTGCCGCTGCACCCCCTCGTTAACCCACCGTCACCCCTCCCCTCTCCTCCTACCTACCCTAATGACCGGCGACGCAGTGTGAAGGGTTCTTAAGGGAATGAAAATATCAATAAAGACCAT
>NC_066550.1:505886-541888 GCF_024679095.1 Eriocheir sinensis | reverse complement strand
GAAAGACAACTCATATCACACTACCACTTAAGTGTCCGAGATGTTTAAACACCCCGTAGCTGCGTCCTGGAATCCGGTGCGGCGGGTTTTGTGCATCAGTAACTCTTCCAAGGAGTTTCCCAAGCGTTCAATATTATCTCCGTGTCCAATAAGAAAGGAGGATTAAAGAGTCTATAACTACTAATATTGTTAATGAACTTCCCCAATGATTTCAGTTATTACACAGCTTATCAGTCTTTTTTTTTTTTCTTACGTTGTTTTCTATTGCGCCATTAGGCATCTTCCCGGTGGGGCCTGATGGTCGGCCCAAGGCTTCTTCCAGGTGGGGCCTGATGGTCGGCCGAGCCCGCTCTGGCACAGGCGAGTGTTTATAGAGGCGCCATCTTGCATTGGCTCATGCTGCCCCCAGGAACTCGTTCTTGATTCGCTTGGACGGCTTCCTCTAGAGTCCGGGTTGATGGGTGGTCTTCCGGACAGCATGTGGGTAGTTTTAAGCCACTCGGCGGTGACTGAAAAATCCGAGTGGTAGCGTGGGGATTCGAACTCGCGTCGTCCATCACGCAGTGAATGTGGGCCCAGTACGCTACCAGTTCGGCCACCGCCTACCCTAAACGCTAACATGTAGACTGCCTATCTTCTTGCTTTTAATCAACGTGTCCGGATCTGGTTTGCCGGGAGATTAACGTTCCAGCGGACCGCCAGGCACTCCCGGACCCGAGGTGAGGTACTGGGGGCAGCTTTCACTGCTCAGTAACAGTCCAGGGTCGAGTCCGTGCCCGGAGAGGAGACCCTCGAAATGGACTGGGTCAAGCTTGTCGTGCCATGTAGTTTTAGATATTCCTAACAAATAAATCATCGAACCTGTGGATTTTTTTTCAATGACTTTTTTTTATATATTTCTTTCAATTATGAAAGCTATTTTGTCCTATTGACCCTATGCAATCTCTTTTTACAACATTATCCCAAAATGCTTTCGCTTCAATAATACGAAAGAAAAAGGTGTCGAGCCACAGCGCCATATTCCTTTAAAAAACTGCACTATATAATTATATATCCATTCTAAACCTCGATACCAGACTGTGCTGAACGGTCTGAGGAGTGTGGGTGATGGCACCACAGCCACGCAGCGCCGCCCCTCCCTGACAGCCCAAAGTCTGCTCGCGAAAGTCAAGACTTCGCTAGATGCCCGTATGTAAGACGACTGTGTGTGTGTGTGTGTGTGTGTGTGTGTGTGTGTGTGTGTGTGTGTGTGTGTGTGTGTGTGTGTCATTCACCATGGTCTGATCATGCGATCGATACTCGTTTTGAGCATAGAACAACATATTCGTTGTTTTTAACGTGGTAATGTCTCCATGCAAGTGGGAATACCTTGTGTCGTCGAGCAAGAAACCTTTAGAAGTGGGGCTCTCAGCGCTGCCTTTTCCACCATAGCTTTGCATGCAGGTAGCGGCTAAGGGCTGAGCCTATCAGGGCCAAGGACTGCGCGGTACATCCTCACCCACTGATGCACTGAGTACAGCAGTGTTTTTAGTTGCACTAGACCCTGTACTTGATACTAAACGATAAACCGATAATTGTTATAAAAAATACAAACAGGACAACCCAAACCTGCAAGCTTTACTTTGAAGCTCCTCTTTCCTTCTCCACGCAGCTGAATTATTCCTACAAAAGTTTAATCATGGTGTTTAGTGCACGAGAATAAGTAAAATGTAAGTTTGCCGCGTGGTTCTCAGAAAATGTTTCTATGAATAAAACAATGTGTTTTTATGAAGCATCAGAAGCAGGTACGCAGGTGTATACAAAGCTTTCTTACAGGCTCGTCACTGAAGGTCTCGGGGAGATTTGTTATACCCTCCTATGATATGGAAATACTCTTAATGGTGCTTAAGTAGCCCTTTGCTGACATTCTTCATTGATAAACCAATATATAGAGAGCAGGCAACTAGCCCCTCCATTCTTCTCGTGAAACCAAGGCATGTTCTTTACATTGTATTAAAATAATCAATATTTTTTCGCATCTGCTGACGAAATTGGCGCAAACATTACATGCATTAAGGAATATACGAGTTAAGTATATCACGAAACCTACTACAAACTGAGACATGGAAAGAAGCCAATGAAAAAGACAAAAGCAGCCTCAGCCTCACCAGCCACACTCCACAAGGACAACACCCTCCCCCCCCCACCCCAGCCCCTTCACCCGGCTGCTGAGGAGGCCGTCTTGTTACCCCCGATTCCAGGTACACAGCCCCACAAGTCGCCGCTGCCCCGCCCACCCTCATGCTGCCCCTCCCTCGCCCTCCATCACTGTGCCGGAGGACTGGGGCATCAAACGCTTTATAAATGTTGCCCCCTACGCCACTCTTATGAGGTTTATTCAACGTTCACCAAAAATGGCACGCTACATAATTAAGTATAAATTTAAATGACTTTAAGTAGTTCAGAATTTTCTAATAATTTGTATACGATGGTCTACTATGCATCCTAAAGACAACTCGAGCGATGATAGGTTGATGTGTATTGATAAACAGACGCACAGGAGGGAGCTGGTAACTACGGGCCGGCTCGACACTCCAGCACGGAGTCATTGAAGCGCCCGAACCAAACTCTGTTCTCCACAATGATGCGTTATTTCTACTCAATACCAAATACTAATAATGAGATTTCCTAATGTGTGGTTTTCTAAAGTTTCCTTCCTTAATATCAACGCCAAACACTATATACTACAGGGAACTTTTACAGTATTTTGTGTTTGGTTGGGGAGCTTACAAACTTGTGTATAGGACTGTACTACTGGCCCTACGTGTTGCCGCTGCTGGGATGACTCAGGAGGTAAGTAGTTGAGCAGTATATATGAGCGCAGTGGCCGATGTACGTTTCTGGTGAACCCTGCAAAAAACGAGGTCCTGGAGCCCGGATGTTAAGGGGTTGTGACGCAAGTCACGCCAACACCATTTAGGAGACGGAGAGGAGCTATAGCCGTGGATGACAGGCAGCAATTTAACACGCCTCGCTACCTGCCTCTCCCTGTCCTGACCTTCACTGAGGCTTGGACCTTCTACCGAGCTAGCAAACCTTAATGTTCCCTCTTATGGCAGTAGCAGCAAAAGTGGAGTCAAACATTAATTTCGATACTTTATTTTTTTTCTTTATGATATCCTAAAAGTGTGGAGGGACAAGAATATAAGTAACAGTATGTTTCTTCTCGTTACCCTTCCCCCGCTGCACAGACTCCACCACGGAAAATTAGAGGCGACCCTGGAACTGTTGCATAACACTTCATTTACATCAATTTTTAAAACATTTTTCTAAGTCTTCACGAAGTGTTACAGTTGGTCAAAATGTGCTGCCACGGCTACCCAGGGACGAGTAAATGGTATTGAACATTTGCCAAATCTTCCAATTCGTTTGTGCCATCCGTGTCGCAATACCACGGCTTCTTCAGGGAATTATATCAGTAATGGGAAAACTGTTTGTACAGATGAAACTCCTACCTTGAAAATAGTGCATCTGTACTTGAAAAAGAAAACTTGCAGATTACGAAAAAAAAAACTTTATTTTTGCTTATTTTGTAATATAAAACTAATAACTCGCGTACACACACACTCACACACACACACACACACACACACACACACACAGCACTGGATGACTGACTGAGCATCGATTAGGAGCCAAATACGTGGTTGACTGAGATCTTATTAAATTAATGAGTTACATCGAGACGAGCAATTTGTACACGACCGAGATCCTTCGCGCTAAGCAAGTCGTTTTTGGAGCTTCTGTACATCAACTGCTTCATGTAGGAGCTAATCGGATGAATCTTGAAAGCAATTTAATTCTTAAGATTATCATTACGCGGTGCATCATACGAATCAAAGTCACTCCAGGGTCGCCTACAGCAAGTTGCGGGAGAGGCGCCACTTGACCCATCCTGCTGGAGGCCCCAGAGCAAATACCACGGCCAAGAAGAGGAACCATTGAGCTTGAACACACAGATAACTGCCGCCAACAAAACAAATACCACGGCCAAGAAGAGGAACCATTGAGCTTCAACACACAGATAACTGCCGCCAACAAAACAAATACCACGGCCAAGAAGAGGAACCATTGAGCATCAACACACAGATAACTGCCGCCAACAAAACAAATACCACGGCCAAGAAGAGGAACCATTGAGCCTCAACACACAGATAACTGCCACCAACACAACAAATACCACGGCCAAGAAGAGGAACCATTGAGCTTCAACACACAGATAACTCCCACCAACAAAACAAACACCACGGCCAAGAAGAGGAACCATTGAGCTTCAACACACAGATAACTGCCACCAACAAAACAAATACCACGGCCAAGAAGAGGAACCATTGAGCTTCAACACACAGATAACTGCCACCAACAAAACAAATACCACGGCCAAGAAGAGGAACCATTGAGCTTCAACACACAGATAACTGCCACCAACAAGACAAATACCACGGCCAAGAAGAGGAACCATTGAGCTTCAACACACAGATAACTGCCACCAACAACACAAATACCACGGCCAAGAAGAGGAACCATTGAGCTTCAACACACAGATAACTCCCACCAACAACACAAATACCACGGCCAAGAAGAGGAACCATTGAGCCTCAACACACAGATAACTGCCACCAACAAAACAAATACCACGGCCAGGAAGATGAACCATTGAGCTTCAACACACAGATAACTGCCACCAACAACACAAATACCACGGCCAAGAAGAGGAACCATTGAGCATCAACACACAGATAACTGCCGCCAACAAAACAGGAAAGGCAAAAAAGGTGCAGAGAGGCGCCCCACCCCACCCTATCTCGCTAGAGGCCGAATGACCAGACGTCCCTGCAAAGGTAACTCTCGTTCACCTACCTGCAGCCACCTAAGAAAGTAAATTTTACACCATAACATGTATTATGAAATCGGACAGGCGATATTTACAGTTAGCACCGTTCATTTCATACGATAATTTTAGGAAAAGAAGAGGTATGAATACAATGCCCATCCCTGCCAGCGTGATGTATCTTACCGTTACTAATCAAGAAGATCATCATTTTCAGCGAGTCGTTAGAGTTAAGTGGTTATTTTAATAGCAAGATAGGTAAGAGGGAACAGATAAAACACGATAAAGCGCGGACACAAGCCCTCCCCCTTTCCTGCCGCTCCGTGGCCCGCGGCGCCCCATGGATGCACTTGAACCTCTTCCCTCTTGTCGGAAAATAAGAGGACTGAACCCGCCTCGAGAAGGACACCACCGCGCTTTGCCGCCAGGACCTGCATCCGATTACTGGATCTATCAGATAGTCTGCTACCGCTACGATGACAGCATCGAAGGTTGAAGAGGGAATGCTCAAACCTTCACAGATCAGGATGCAGAAGCAATTTGGTTCGGTCTTATCAAAACCCTTGACGAGGAGACCGCCTTCTCCCTCGCTCGTTTGGCGAGGGATAATCAGTTGGCCATCAACCCTTATGAGGAGGAGGGCAGGTCTCGGGACGTCGTTTTACGGTATCCCGGCACCAGTCCCTTGACCCCATCTTGGAGGACCCGTTCGTCAGCTTCGCACTGAGGTGTACGTACAAGGCAGGTCAATGTCACTCAGAGCCAATTCGGCAGGCGGAGGTGACGTTCCAGCTGGAGATTCCCTCCCATAGTCCTTTGACTTAGGCTTTTAAAGTACATTCTCCGTCAGGAGACTAACCCGGAGCCTCTGCGGTGCTTCAACTGCACTTATGTCGTCAGGTATACGGGTATATGCAGGTACTGTATATACCCATATGCCCATACGTGGCGTAAGGCCCTGGAAGGCTGGTGAAAACTGGGTGCCAGATGGCCAAGCTCTGAAGAGGGACACCATGCTAGGTTCAAGGCCTGACCTGTCCGCCTGAGGAGATTACATCTATGGCTGCAAAATGGGCCTTTAGACACTTTGCTGCTCAGGGACCAAGCTTTCCCCCATGCGGCACCAGCAAAGGTTGGTCGAAGCAAGAGCCCGACCGCTCCCCCCGCCTCGCACTCTACATGAGCACCATCATCACCACCACAACCACCACCACGGTGTGTGTGTGTGTGTGTGTGTGTGTGTGTGTGTGTGTGTGTGTGTACACGCCCGCACGGACGGACATTGTCGCAAAAGATTACCAAATCTACATCTAGCCTGGCTCAGGGCCGGCCCATGTGCTGTACGCGGCGGCCCATGAGCAGCCAGGCATGACAACATTCCCCCCTCGCCAGAACAGTATCCTTGGGGCGCGTCAGTCTGTGTTCTTGTCCCGGACGAATGGCTGCGGGTCAGGGGAGGCTGCTCAGTGACGCCACATACCAAACAACGCACACCAACCCAACTATGAGCGAATACACACTTACCTTTTTGTTGTTGTAGATGTCTCGAGCGAAGTGCCAGTGGTAGGCGTCTAGGGAGTAGGAAAGCTCGAAGGACGTCACCCACTCCTCGTCGTCCCCTTTGCCCTGCGTTAGGAGGCCGGTCACCTACAGAGAGTGGAAGAACAGACTCAGTGGCAGCCATGGTCAAACTGAACAAGGATACGTTTCGATGCGACACTGAAAAAGGGAAAGGAAAAATGAACGAAAGTGAAACTCTCTCCTACCTGAAACATTTCAAGACAACAGAATATGACGATCAGAGAAACTGCTAAAAATATTGCTTCATTAAAGTTGCGTTAATTTTCAGCGGTCTTTGAACAATATAATATTCCTAAAAGTCATTTAACGTCGTGTGGTTTTAAACAATTTAGAAAAGTTAGAGTTGCTGAAATTTTGGGGGTATTCGAGTTTGAGGATAGTTATGGCTATCAGTTTGGATAATATGCAGCCACAGGCAAGCAACATTTCTCTGCCCAGCGACAAAGCCAGCGCAGAAAGAGCTAACACTGCAGGCGTCAGAACTAGAAAGCAGCAAGCGTATCTGAGAAACATTAGCAAATTTTGAAGCCCGATCTTTTTTTTTTCCCAACACAAACAATTGGAAGCGGACGCCCAACCCCTTGTCGAGTGGCTTCTGGTGTTCGCGGCCGCCGAGTGGGAGGCGAGACAAGCGTGTACACGAGGCAAGCTTTCTGCTGACTCATAGCAGCACCATGTAATCCTTGACCACGGTTAACAGAGACGACGCTTTTTTTTTTCCCCTTTACGGCAGGTGACTCGGCAAGGTTACAGTTTTTCCTTAAAAACGTGACCACCTGGACGCCACGAAAGAGGCAACTGCTACCCACAAACGTTCTAGACGAGGCAATAAATCAAAAAGCTTAACCCACCTGGGCCGACATTTATTATTGCAGTTTCTATATCTCAGTGGATAAGTGACGCCATTCAGGTATACAAGCGTGCGCATTAAATATTTCGGCCCGGTTCGTTTATTATACCTGGAAATTTGAATAAAGAACAATGACAGCCTTTCATGATACACTTTAATAGACCTGCACCCAACTAAGTTTACGATACCTGCTATAGATGCAATAATGTACTACGCTATTGATACTGTGAACGAAAACAAGAATGGTAATAGAGATAAAAAAAAAATATTAACTGCGGCACATCAGATTGTAGGCATAGCTGGGCGTTATCGCGATAAGTTATCGCGATACTTTATCGCTGATAACAAAATCGGATTATCGACCATCCGCTACTTATTTAAATATATATCGGTATCTTCGTTACTTTTGTAACCAAACTAGCGATAATCGCTACTTTTTTCCGCCTCTCAGAAAAAAAAACGTTGTCTCCTTACTGCGCATGCGTGGCCCGGTGTTGTATGAAAAAAACTTCGGGGTATGAAATATCTTTGGTGATGAAATTTCATACTTAGATCATGAAAATTAAAACACTAGGTTATTTTTTTTTATGCAACTCAAAAATCAATATATCATAGAGAAAAATCATTTAACTTTGCCCCAAAAATGATTATCCACTGCTTCAAATTTGATATTCCATATTCGTTTGTGACCATGCCATGATACTGAAGGCACCCGGTGTTGTGTTATTTGGTGTCCCATCGTCAAAAGCTGGCGCTTTTGTTTACAAACACTGGTCTCTCGTGAACTGCGCATGCTCAGACCAGTAAGCGTAGACCTGTACAGTCTCACAAAGCTTTTTTAACACATTAAGAGTTGCTGGAAGGCTGAATCAAACATACAGAACCACCATCCTCGCTGTTTCTAGAACGACGTGCACTCTGTACATATAAAATACAACTCGTACAGAATGTCGTTCTAGAAACAGCGAGGATGGTGGTAGTGGTACTATATGTCTGATTCAGCCTTCCAGCAACTCTTAATTACGGTTTAAAAGCTTTGTGAGACTGTACAGGTCTACGCTTGCTGGTCTGAGCATGCACCGTTCACGAGAGACCAGTGTTTGTAAACAATTTCTGACGGTGGGGACGCCAAATAACACAACACCGGATCAGGCATTTCTAGTATTACCGTCCATATGTACGTGTCAACGTGTGGTTTTAAGGTTTTGTAAGTTTCCTAAAATACAGATAATGAAAATTTGAATTCATCAATGTTGTTCTATCTGAAATATCAATATAGTATCGTTTTCGCCTATCGGACTTATCGCTAGCTAGTATCGGAATTGTGGATTTATATCGGGTATCGGTTATCGGTTATCGGTTATCGCCTATATTTGTGTCTCTAGTTAACGAATATCGGTTATCGCCGTTAAGGTTTTTCATTATCAGTTATCGGTTATCGGGAATAAGGTTTTATGTTATCGTGCCCAGCTATGATTGTAGGACACTAGTGCACACGCGGCAGGATATGGATTTGCTCTCAACCCGGTAGCAGCGGGGATCATGTTTCTTAATGGTCCCTCTAAGCGAGAAAAATGAGAAAAATCATCACTCACACAAACCATTTCATAACATATATCAAAGCATTTGTGATCAGTTTACGTATCATCTATTTTTAGGGGTTTATATCATGGCACAAATTTGGCCCGTCGCTACTACCGGGTCAAGGGTTAATCTACTAATTCTTACCTTGGCCGGCACATCGAGATCCACGAGGACCCACTCGCCGGCGGCCCTCCTGCCGGCACACCACGCCCGGCCATTGGGCTGGTGCAGGCGGGCGTACTTGACCTGGCAGCCCGCGTCCCACGTCGCCGGGTAGGACGACGAGGCGGAGATCTGCCAGTCCAGGACGTCGCCGGTAGTGAGGCCGAGCGGCGAGGAGCAGCCTGCCGCCAAGGGGAAGAGACGGTCACACAAAGAAACAAAAAGGAAGAACAAACAACAGCAGACCTGCTGGTCCTTACGAGGCTGTTTGTGACAAGCTACACTAACTATCTAATCAAAGGTGGAAGATGAAAGGACAGCACTCACGGGGGAGAGTCACGTGTAGGAAGGGGGTATGCAAGGATAGAGAAAAAGAGCTTCCTGCCCGCCCAAGGGAAGAAAAGGTTAAGGGTGGCCGGCAGGCGTGGGAAGATATGTAGCACGAAGATGAAGAGTGGGAACTTGTGAAGGAGCAGCCTGTCGCTGAGGGGAAGGGAGGGATGATGGGGGCCGGCAAGCAGAGGAAGGACTGTTAATGGGAAAGAAACTTAAGTGTTTGAAAACGTTCTGGATTGTTTATGTTGTATTTGTAGGTATAGGAAGAAATGCAGAAAAGGAAGAAAGATTGTATTTTGAAAACTTGCTGGGTTGTCTATGTTATCTAGTGGACATTGCTTTATGACTTCTTAGAAATAGGAATGAGTGGTTTGCTTAAAACAATAGTGAATTAGTAGAGTTAGTATTGCAGTTAGTTAATGAATTAGTAGTTAGTATTGTAGTCAGTTAGTGAATTAGTAGAGTTAGTATTGCAGTCAGTTAGTGAATTAGTACAGTTAGTATTGCAGTTAGTTAGTGAATTAGTAGAGTTAGTATTGCAATTAGTTTGTGAATTAGTACAGTTAGTATTGCAGTTAGTTAGTGAATTAGTAGAGTTAGTATTGCAGTTAGTTAGTGAGTTAGTACAGTTAGTATTGCAGTCAGTTAGTGAATTAGTACAGTTAGTATTGCAGTTAGTTAGTGAATTAGTACAGTTAGTATTGCAGTTAGTTAGTGAATTAGTAGAGTTAGTATTGCAGTTAGTGAATTAGTAGAGTTAGTATTGCAGTTAGTTAGTGAATTAGTAGAGTTAGTATTGCAGTTAGTGAATTAGTAGAGTTAGTATTGCAGTTAGTTAGTGAATTAGTAGAGTTAGTATTGCAGTCAGTTAGTGAATTAGTAGAGTTAGTATTGCAGTCAGTTAGTGAATTAGTAGAGTTAGTATTGCAGTCAGTTAGTGAATTAGTAGAGTTAGTATTGCAGTTAGTTAGTGAGTTAGTAGAGTTAGTATTGCAGTCAGTTAGTGAATTAGTAGAGTTAGTATTGCAGTTAGTTAGTGAGTTAGTAGAGTTAGTATTGCAGTCAGTTAGTGAATTAGTAGAGTTAGTATTGCAGTTAGTTAGTGAATTAGTACAGTTAGTATTGCAGTTAGTTAGTGAATTAGTAGAGTTAGTATTGCAGTTAGTTAGTGAATTAGTACAGTTAGTATTGCAGTTAGTTAGTGAATTAGTAGAGTTAGTATTGCAGTTAGTTAGTGAGTTAGTACAGTTAGTATTGCAGTCAGTTAGTGAATTAGTACAGTTAGTATTGCAGTTAGTTAGTGAATTAGTACAGTTAGTATTGCAGTTAGTTAGTGAATTAGTACAGTTAGTATTGCAGTTAGTTAGTGAATTAGTAGAGTTAGTATTGCAGTTAGTTAGTGAATTAGTAGAGTTAGTATTGCAGTTAGTTAGTGAATTAGTAGAGTTAGTATTGCAGTTAGTTAGTGAATTAGTACAGTTAGTATTGCAGTTAGTAAGTGAGTTAGTAGAGTTAGTATTGCAGTTAGTGAATTAGTAGAGTTAGTATTGCAGTTAGTTAGTGAATTAGTAGAGTTAGTATTGCAGTCAGTTAGTGAATTAGTACAGTTAGTATTGCAGTCAGTTAGTGAATTAGTAGAGTTAGTATTGCAGTCTGTTAGTGAACTAGTACAGTTATAATTAGTATTGCCTCCACAGTTACCACCATAATCACAATGTTCCTGCCTTTGCTACTGTTTCCACTGCTGATTTTAATGTTACTGCTACAGCTACTACTACCACTACACCCCAAAATTATCATTATTATTTAACAATACAACAGAAAGGAGTTGCATTTCACAACTCACAGCTTTGCCTCGTCATTAAGAAAACGCAGCAATTAACATACAACACAATTTCACCAACTTCCTCCCGATGGATCATCAAGCTTAATAAATTAACACCCCAACCCAAGGCTCTTGACACCCGCAAGCAACACCTCGTCAGGCAGATCCAACGCGGACCCAATCAACTCTCAACATGCTCAAAACAGTTCACAAAGCGACAAGGGAGATAAATGAGTTAATATTACAATGGGCGCCTGCTCTCTTATCTCCCCGTATGTCTACCTGTTTGTTTGCTTATGAATCTGTTTTCTGTCTTTCTATGTCTCTGTTGGTTCTTCTGTTATCTCATCTGAGTGTCGGAATGTTTTTTCGTCTGTCCGTTTGTTTGTTTGTTTGTTTTTCACGTGTTTGTGCATCTGACCGTTTGTTTGTTCGTTTGGCCGTTTTTTTACCTCATCTACGTCTCTCTCTCTCTCTCTCTCTCTCTCTCTCTCTCTCTCTCTCTCTCTCTCTCTCTCTCTCTCTCTCTCTCTCTCTCTCTCTCTCTCTCTCTCTCTCTCTCTCTCTCAAATCACAATATTGTATCTCGCACGCTTATCTCCATCGTTAACTTCGTACCAACACATTCCGTAGTTTTCGTTTTAGCCGCAGGACACTTCTGCACAAATTTGAACATCTTCCCATTGGCAGGCCACTCTTGCCGCTGTCGAGCTTTTTATTCAGCACAAGTCCACACACGGCCCAGCTTAGTACACGTAAACCAACATAAAGAGGTTTAGAGTGACGTTAATATATATATGTATACTGACAGCGTCAAGATCCATGGTAGTTGTAGAGTGTTGTTTCCTATACCAGTATCAGAGAGCTTGTTCGGCACGTCCATCCGCAACCAAGTCTCAGGTGTGTGTCTCAAAGTGTGTGTGTGTGTGTGTGTGTGTGTGTGTGTGTGTGTGTGTGTGTGTGTGTGTGTGTGTGTTTGATTCACGCACAGTCTCATAACGTGCTGGGCTCGTGATCACTATGCCCTCCTGTTTTAGGCTTGTAGCTACATATTTATGGATCTGTGAGTACTGCTGGGCCATCACATAATTTTACAACTGCGCACTCCACGCACTCCATTCTCCTTCCTCAAGGGGAACATTAATTGAAAAATCCTTCGGCCTAAGCGAGGATTATTACACTTCAGCCTACCGCACTGGCGCCTGGCAGAGCAGAGCCTAGTCGGCACCAGGGGAGTATTTTTTGTGTGTGAGTGTGTGTGTTACGCTTGCCCAACAAGTATACACACACGGTAATCGCGCGAAGCCGTCAGATATTTACGAGGCGTAATGGACGTTCCCTGCTTGTCAGATGACTAAGCTGAGTCCATCCACTCTGGCTCAGTGCTCACCGGGATCGTTTTACAAGGGAAACACGTGCTCGGCGTGACACACAAATTCGCCTTGGCTGGCAGGGAACAGGAGTGACTAAGCGGTCGGCCATGCACCTCCTAGGGCGTAGCGGGGGTAGGATATTTCGGCAACTCAAGTCAATGAAGCCATCACTACAGACAGACACAGACTTGTTTCTCTTCACTTCTCACACCTCATCACCAGAGCCAAAGATTGTCACTTCTCACTCACACCTCATCACCAGAGCCAAAGATTCTCACTTCTCACTCACACCTCATCACCACAGCCAAAGATTCTCACTTCTCATTCACTTCTCACACCTCATCACCAGAGCCAAAGATTCTCACTTCTCACTCACTTCTCACACCTCATCACCAGAGCCAAAGATTCTCACTTCTCACACCTCATCACCAGAGCCAAAGATTCTCACTTCTCACTCACACCTCATCACCAGAGCCAAAGATTCTCACTTCTCACTCACACCTCATCACCAGAGCCAAAGATTCTCACTTCTCACTCACTTCTCACACTTCATCACCAGAGCTAAAGATTCTCACTTCTCACTCACACTTCATCACCAGAGCCAAAGATTCTCACTTCTCACTCACACTTCATCACCAGAGCCAAAGATTCTCACTTCTCACTCACTTTTCACACTTCATCACCAGAGCCAAAGATTCTCACTTCTCACTCACACTTCATCACCAGAGCCAAAGATTCTCACTTCTCACTCACTTTTCACACTTCATCACCAGAGCCAAAGATTCTCACTTCTCACTCACACTTCATCACCAGAGCCAAAGATTCTCACTTCTCACTCACTTTTCACACTTCATCACCAGAGCCAAAGATTCTCACTTCTCATTCACTTCTCACACCTCATCACCAGAGCCAAAGATTCTCACTTCTCACTCACACTTCATCACCAGAGCCAAAGATTCTCACTTCTCACTCACACTTCATCACCAGAGCCAAAGATTCTCACTTCTCATTCACTTCTCACACCTCATCACCAGAGCCAAAGATTCTCACTTCTCACTCACACTTCATCACCAGAGCCAAAGATTCTCACTTCTCATTCACTTCTCACACCTCATCACCAGAGCCAAAGATTCTCACTTCTCACTCACTTCTCACACCTCATCACCAGAGCCAAAGATTCTCACTTCTCACTTCTCACACCTCATCACCAGAGCCAAAGATTCTCACTTCTCACTCACTTCTCACACCTCATCACCAGAGCCAAAGATTCTCACTTCTCACTCACTTCTCACTCACACTTCATCACCAGAGCCAAAGATTCTCACTTCTCACTCACCTCTCACACTTCATCACCAGAGCCAAAGATTCTCACTTCTCACTCACTTCTCACACTTCATCACCAGAGCCAAAGATTCTCACTTCTCACTCACTTCTCACACTTCATCACCAGAGCCAAAGATTCTCACTTCTCACTCACACTTCATCTCCAGAGCCAAAGATTCTCACTTCTCATTCACTTCTCACACCTCATCACCAGAGCCAAAGATTCTCACTTCTCACTCACACCTCATCACCAGAGCCAAAGATTCTCACTTCTCACTCACACCTCATCACCAGAGCCAAAGATTCTCACTTCTCACTCACTTTTCACACCTCATCACCAGAGCCAAAGATTCTCATTTCTCACACCTCATCACCAGAGCCAAAGATTCTCACTTTTCACTCACTTCACACACTTCATCACCAGAGCCAAAGATTCTCACTTCTCACTCACACCTCATCACCAGAGCTAAAGATTCTCACTTCTCACTCACTTCTCACACCTCATCGCCAGAGCCAAAGAACAGGAGAGTTTAGCCAATTTCATCTCACAAGCGCCATGTTTTTACTAATAGAGCCGTGCGAAATACTAACGGAAGCTGCCATAGTAGAGTGTTTTTGGTGTTCTGGGTACTTCTTCGAGACGCTGACGATACCTTGAGCACAAAAAAAAACACTACTGTACTGTTTGGGGAAGCGGTGGCTGAATAGATAGCGTGACGGCACCGCGTTCAGGAGGACGCGAGTTCAATCCCCGCCCGGTGCCACCATGCTGGGAATTTTCAGCCGCCGCCGAATGGCTTAAAACTACCCACATGCTGTCCAGAAGACCACCTATCAACCCGGACTCTAGATTCTAGGATTAAAGATGAGCTCCGGGAGGGCAGCATAAGCCAATGCAAGATACACTCGCCTGCGCCAGAACGGGCTGGGCCGACCATCAGGCCCCACCGGGATGAAGCCTTGGGCCGACCATCAGGATCCACCGGGAAGAAGCCTACCGGCGCAATAGGCCACGACGTAAGAAAAAAAAAAAATCAGTTTGAAATTCGCCCGGCTCTTTTGGCAACAACATGGCGCCGGTGATGAAGTTGACCAGACTCTCCTATTTTATTGTTCTTATCACCATCATACACGCTCTCACCACCAACGCCATCATCACCGTCGGCACTGTTTTTATTACCGTCGTTAAATTCAATGTCTCTCAATTAACTGTGTCATTAAGGGGTCTTGGTACTATTATTGGTACTATTATTGGTACTATTTTGTACTATTATTGTTCACAATCACTGTAATAAACACCACCAGGGCCACCACCACCACCACCACCACTACCTTCATTACCACTATTATTGTTCACAATCACTGTAATAAACACCACCACCACCACCACCACCACCACCTTCATTACCACTATTATTGTTCACAATCACTGTAATAAACACCACCAGGGCCACCACCACCACCACCACCACCACCACTACCCTCATTACCACTATTATTGTTCACAATCACTGTAATAACCACCACCACCACCACCACCACCACTACCTTCATTACCACTATTATTGTTCACAATCACTGTAATAACCACCACCATGGCCACCACCACCACCACCACCACTACCTTCATTACCACTATTATTGTTCACAATCACTGTAATAACCACCACCAGGGCCACCACCACCACCACCACCACCACTACCTTCATTACCACTATTATTGTTCACAATCACTGTAATAACCACCACCACCACCACCACCACCACTACCTTCATTACCACTATTATTGTTCACAATCACTGTAATAAACACCACCATGGCCACCACCACCACCACCACCACCACCACTACCTTCATTACCACTATTATTGTTCACGATCACTGTAATAAACACCACCAGGGCCACCACCACCACCACTACCTTCATTACCACTATTATTGTTCACGATCACTGTAATAAACACCACCAGGGCCACCACCACCACCACCACTACCTTCATTACCACTATTATTGTTCACGATCACTGTAATAAACACCACCAGGGCCACCACCACCACCGCCACTACCTTCATTACCACTATTATTGTTCACGATCACTGTAATAAACACCACCAGGGCCACCACCACCACCACCACCACCACTACCTTCATTACCACTATTATTGTTCACGATCACTGTAATAACCACCACCAGGGCCACCACCACCACCACCACTACCTTCATTACCACTATTATTGTTCACGATCACTGTAATAAACACCACCAGGGCCACCACCACCACCACCACCACCACTACCTTCATTACCACTATTATTGTTCACAATCACTGTAATAACCACCACCACCACCACCACCACCACCACTACCTTCATTACCACTATTATTGTTCACGATCACTGTAATAAACACCACCAGGGCCACCACCACCACCGCCACTACCTTCATTACCACTATTATTGTTCACGATCACTGTAATAAACACCACCAGGGCCACCACCACCACCACCACTACCTTCATTACCACTATTATTGTTCACGATCACTGTAATAAACACCACCAGGGCCACCACCACCACCACCACCACTACCTTCATTACCACTATTATTGTTCACGATCACTGTAATAACCACCACCACCACCACCACCACCACTACCTTCATTACCACTATTATTGTTCACAATCACTGTAATAAACACCACCAGGGCCACCACCACCACCACCACCACTACCTTCATTACCACTATTATTGTTCACGATCACTGTAATAACCACCACCACCACCACCACCACCACCACTACCTTCATTACCACTATTATTGTTCACAATCACTGTAATAACCACCACCACCACCACCACCACCACTACCTTCATTACCACTATTATTGTTCACGATCACTGTAATAAACACCACCAGGGCCACCACCACCACCACCACTACCTTCATTACCACTATTATTGTTCACGATCACTGTAATAAACACCACCAGGGCCACCACCACCACCACCACCACTACCTTCATTACCACTATTATTGTTCACGATCACTGTAATAACCACCACCACCACCACCACCACTACCACTACCTTCATTACCACTATTATTGTTCACAATCACTGTAATAAACACCACCAGAACCACCACCACTACCTTCATTACCGCTATTATTGTTCACGATCACTGTAATAAACACCACCAGGGCCACCACCACCACCACCACCACCGCCACTACCTTCATTACCACTATTATTGTTCACGATCACTGTAATAAACACCACCAGGGCCACCATAACTACCACCACGATTACCACCACCATCACCACGACCATCACGACCACTAATAACTAAACCCTCATTACCGGCACCTCCTTTTTTTTCGTTACGTTTACTACACTACACACAAGACACTTAACACTTCCTCGCTTCACACCATCACCACAATTACACTTTACAACCACCATCACTTGACTCTCCTGGCCTCGTTTTTTTTTCTTTTTCGGGGCAGCATATAGAGGCGTTTTTATTTATATATTGTTTGTCTTTAGCCCTTCAGCTGCCTCCCTTGCTGTAAACAAACAACAACAACAAAAACATTATTCACAACAGCCGCCATCCCCATCACCATAACAATCAAAACAACCACCATTATCCAGGCCTACCACCACCACCACCACCACCATAGCCACCACCACTACTAGCAACACCAACACCACCGTCCTTGTGCCTCCTAAGACGAATTCAAGTTACGTATCGTGTCTACATTAAGAAGAAGGGAATGCTATCTCGACCTTGTGTGATTAATGGCGGCTCGTGTTCCTGTCAGAGTTTTGTTTTTATAGAGATGTTGCGATTTGCTAAGCTAATGGTTGTGTCGTGACGCTTAGTCAAGAAAAAAATCCCTTCTCGCTTCTCCTGCTGTATCCCAACCTTCGCTCAGCGGGGGGATGGGTCTGTACAATTCCCTTCTGATTATATAAGATGTGTCGGCGTCCTTCGTTCCGTGGTGTAGTGTGGTTAACCAGCATACGTTTCTGTCTCTCTCCAATATCCAATCGTCCACCGCGCGGTTTTTAGGTGGGTCAAAACAGCTTCCATCCTGATTAGCACGTTCATAAATCAGCCTCCTCCCTGCCCATGTTTCGTAGCGTTAAAGAGAAGGGCGATGAGTAAGATGACTTCCACGAGATGATATCACACACGGAGTTTATCATGTGTCTGTGTTAACTACCAGGATGCGTCGTAGCCTCTTTCGACACTCATTGGAATCTGGAAGAGGCGAATAAAAGAGAGAAGAAAACATTCTCAGCGTGCCGTAGCAAAATAGCAGCAATGTGTTAGGCCACGCACTCCTCGGAGGAATGGCGCACAGTTAACCCCGCTGACCAGACACTTCCAGGATAATAAAGATGTCCAAGTCCACTCTTAGCCTCATTATTATTATAGGAGGCGAAGCAGGGAGAGAGGGAGGAGTGAGGACACTATAAGATACCTGTTCATCAGCCCCCAGACACCTGCAACGCCGGGAGAGTGATAATGAAGATGAAAGTGATGAAAGAGGAGAAAAAGGACCAGAGAATATGAACAAGAGAAATGGAGGGCCAGAGTGGTAGGGTAATAAACATCTTAAAATACAACAAGCACACAAAGGAAAAATGAGTGTGATTAGTTTTAACGACTTATGCCTACGACTCGTGAAAGGCGTGCCCCTTATGTCACATTCGGGAGAGATGAGTCCATATGATACGAGAACGTCCTTGAAGGTTCTACACGTGCTCACTACACACGTCGTGGTAACAGCACACACACACACACACACACACACACACGGAAACGTCAGCTAAATCTTGAAATGACTCGCCTTGATTGTGTGTGTGTGTGTGTGTGTGTGTGTGTGTGTGTGCAGGGTCGTTTGTTCAATAATATCGTACCACTTTTTTCACGGGTCGTCTAATCTTCCCTTTTGTTGTTTCGTCACTCACCAGAATGGCATCACTTCGAAGCTGTTTGTTACGTAAGATCAAGGTATGCAAATGGTAGTGGGCACGTGTTGAAGTCCTTTCCTTGACCTCATTGTTTGTGTCAAGAGAAGAAGTATTGAGATTACCTATTTTTTTTCTTTGGGGCCTCTCTCTCTTGTTGACCAGTGGGGAGTTGGTGTTAGATAAACCATCGCATGCCTGTGGAGAAACATATATTTTTGCTCGACTCTCTTGATTAGGGAGACCAAGTTTATTGCATTGATTTTGTTTCTACCTTTTCCTCTACCTCTAATTATTTGTACCTTAAATGTGTCGGGGCTATAGACTTTGTTTCTTATAGTATTTGTACATTCCCAGTTCTACTTCTTGCTCTTTGTTTGACAATTTTATGAGCCTTGACAGTTGCGAAAACCCTTAACATTTACGTCTTCCTATGTAGTAAAGGCTACGAGGGTCATTTTTGTATGGTTTCGCTATTTTACAGTATAAGAAGACATAACAAGTGCTGAAAAGAGGTTCGCAACATGCTTATAGGCGAAGAAAGTGTAGTTGGCCCCAAAAAACCGTGATGATGTATTTGGGAAACTTTGGGAAGGAGAATTCATGTACATAGTGACCTAGTTATTTTTTTGAGCTGGAAGTGAGTAGTAGCTATTAGTTTAATCAAGAGTTTTTTTGTATGTAACTACGCATGTTGCCCCGAAGTTAAGGACATGAATTTAGACGTTTAGCGAGATGGATGACTCTTCATAGATAGCTGTATTTAAGTGATTGTTTGAAAAGTAAACAGAAATAGATCAGTTGAAACGTATAAAAATTGATAGATAATAATAAACAGAAACAGGTAAATAGAATGATATAGAGTCTCATATATACATAGTAATATACAGAGAAAAATATTTAAATAC
Organism: Eriocheir sinensis; assembly: GCF_024679095.1. Classification (NCBI taxonomy): domain Eukaryota; kingdom Metazoa; phylum Arthropoda; class Malacostraca; order Decapoda; family Varunidae; genus Eriocheir; species Eriocheir sinensis. The sequence continues at coordinate 522,093 of NC_066550.1, read as the reverse complement.
ACAACCAGTCACACACAAATGTAATCACGAATCTTGCTGGGTGCATCGTGTAGGGCCAAGGCACGTTTTTAATCCTCCTCGCAGCGTGGGCCCCGAGAGAGAATCATTTCGATAGCAACTTAAACTCTCCACTGAGGTGCTGAGTGCGGTTCGGGAATTCATATTTTTCCATTAAGAGAAAGCCAGAAAAAAAGAGATATCAGTAAAAACTCGGTGCATCTTGCCTCATTCGGTTCATAATTTGAGGTATTGCAACTCGAAATCATTTGCCTTAAGTATACTTGATTTTTCTTCCTTATCTGACGTCCCTCTAGATCAGTGGTTCCCAACCTTTTCTAGTTTGCGGCACCCTTGGCAAGCCTTTCAAAACTTCCCGGCACCCTTATAAGGAAATACATATTTAAAATCTCCGTTGTTTTTTTATTATATATATTTTTTTCATTTCGACATTTTGCATCGATGTAACAACACCTTATACATAGATATGAAAATTTTCTTTACACTGATCCTGCTATTACAAAAAATGGTATAATAATACAAATATGTAATTGTGACAAGTTTTACAGTAGTTGCACAATGTATTCAAGTACATCAAGTACATACCAGGTATGTATTGCTAACGAGCTGAGGGAGGAGGATATGTCATACCTTCTGCTTCCTTTGCGTCACCAATCAGTACTGAGACATTCTGGGCTCTGGCCAGTGGCGACTCGCTGTGCGCCCTGCCCTGTACGTGTGTCATACGCGTCAGTCTACAACCCTCACTCCATCCCACTCTCCCGCCAAGCTGTTCTCTCCAGTGTCCGTACAATTATTACACAGCAAAATCATATAATTAGTATTGTTCTCCTGGATTGTAATTTTCCATAAGTACAAATTATTATACAAATTCAATGAAAAGTAGCTAAGTTGAAAATTCGATCGCTAAATTGTGCAGCAGCAGCAGAAGCAGAGAGAGTGAAGTTAATGCAATTTTTTCCCCTGAATTTTGGCGGCACCCTCAAAAGATCTCACGGCACCCCTTGGTGCCGCGGCACACCGGTTGGGAATCACTGCTAGATTTTAACATGTCCAAGGACGTCAGCTGAGGCTCCCTTTTTCTGCAGAGGACCCAGTGGGTACGGTTGGGAATAGGTGAACATGCCGGGCCTGGGCGCGCTCCGTGTCTTCACCCGTCTACTTAAGTTGCTCCTGCCTCAGCGGAGCCACGCTCGCCGGTGAGTGACAAGGACTCCTGCTGAACGTACCCTATTTGTGGCGCGTCTTATACATGTAAGCGGGACCGGGCAAGCATTCTTATGGGCAAAGCAACGCGCTGCACGGAACGGATTTATTGCCGTTGTATACGTGTATGGCTGTACTGCTATTTATTTTGTATTGTTAGAGTTCTTGCTCCCGAACGAGACTCAGATTTATTGTGCGCTTTACGTGGCGTCACTGACATTTCTTACCAATAAAGCTGTTATGGAATTATTCTAGATGTGTATGCTCCCCCTTAGTTAGTTAGTTCAACCCAGCTGCATAGCATGGTGGTGTGGCGCGGCGGTCCAGTGGGTTAGAGCTTTAAGCTATGGGCCAGGCGAGGCAGTTTGAACCCCAGTGCAGCACGTGACGCCATCTGGTCCTTAACCCAAAATAGTGACCCAGTATGAACATAGGTAAAGGGTGTGAAGACAGAGAAGAATCCAGCCACTTTTTATTTGTGCAGAAGCTAAGTTTTGTAAATGATCATAACTGTCTCCAGCAAAAAAAAAAAAAAAAAAAAAAAAAAAAGTATACAAGGAGGCAGACCAAAGGCTGACTAGAAAAGAAAAAAAAAACCGTTCGCAGCTTGCCTCTCCTAACACCCCCCGCCAAAAATAATGTTAAGGAGTTGTTATAATTAGTTCTCGAAGTGTTTTCACATTCCACACTTGAAAGTTTGTTATAAAAAGGAGATACGGCAAAGGGCAAACCGTTCCAAAGTGCTCAAGATGACGTAGACAAATAATGGGTAATTAGGCGCAGTATCCTTAGATAAATGTTATGCTCTTATCTACGTACTGTAAAATGTAAATAGTGGAAAATTAAAACAAGATACCAAGCCAAGTGAGACATTGGGTCGTATTACTAAAGATTTCGGCACCCAAGTTCACATATTTGACAAGGCTTTCGTAGGTGTTTTTGGCATTTCCAGGGATAGTTTTATGAGCTTGATGGTAGTTTGGGCCTTCTTCTGTACCGTGAATGAAAGAACACTCATTAGAGCCCGATTGCTCCCCTTTTTGACCTTTAGAAATATCTGATATGAGAAGCGAAAGTGTCTTGTAATACCGACCACTGTGATAAGTATTGAGGATGATAAAAATACCTCTCTTCAAGTTCAGAGAGAAAACACACAAAATGCAGAAAAAAACGGCGCCAATAATAATTAGTGTTCAAGTCTCGTACTTCGCAACACGCTAGGCGGGGACGAGGAGCTCTCGTAAATACTGGTTATGTGCCGAGCCTATGAAAAGTAGCTAATGTGACGCCGGCTTTAAAAAAAGGGGGACAGGTCGGCTGCTTCAAACTATCGCCCAATTAGCTTAACATCGGTTATAGGCAAGATGCTGAAGTACATAATAGACAGGAACATTCGGGAGCATCTAGAGAAACAGAGCTTAATTCACGACTCGCAGCTTGGGTTCACGAAAGGTAGGTCATGCCTCACCAATCTCTTGTCCTTCAACAATAAAACATTTGAGGCGGTAGACAGAGATGAAAATTATGATGTAATGTATCTTGATTTTAGTAAATCGTTTGACAAAGTTCCTCACCAACGACTGTTGCTTAAATTACAGGCTCACGGAGTAGAGGGTAAAGTTTTGAACGGGTCAAGGCGTGGCTTAGCAATAGGAAACAAAGAGTGCAGATCAATGGTAAAAGATCTGACCGGGGATGTGTTATGAGTGGGGTCCCACAAGGTTCGGTATTAGGTCCACTTCTGTTTATTATTCATATCAATGACTTAGATACAGGAATTAGTAGTGATGTCAGTAAGTTTGCAGATGATACCAAGATCGGTAAGTAATAGAGTCGGATCAGGACGCTAGTATTCTTAAGGATGAACTAAACAGATTGTATGACTGGGCGGATAAATGGCAGATGGAGTTCAATGTAGGGAAGTGCAGTATTCTGAGTGTAGGTAGGAGCAACCCCTCACATAACTATTGCTTAAATAACACTCTCATAAGCAGGTCTAGGTGTGAGACGGATTTAGGGTCTTAGTGAGCTCTGATCTCCGTTCAAGGGCACAATGCATTCAAGCTAGAAATCGAGCAAATAGGGTACTGGGATTTATTTCAAAGAGCGTAAGCAACAGAAACGCCGAAGTCTTCCACAAACTATATTTAACATTAGTTAGACCTCATCTTGACTATGCGGCTCAGTTCTGGTCACCTTACTATAGAATGGATATCAAAATGTTAGAATCGGTGCAGAGGAGGATGACTAAGATGATTCAGGGGTTGAGGAACTTGCCATACGAGGAAAGACTCAAACAGTTAAATTTGCATTCTCTAGAAAGGCGAAGGGTGCGTGGAGACATGATTGAGGTTTATAAATGGATGAAGGGCTTTAACAAGGGGGATATTCATAAGGTTTTGTTGGTAAGAGAACCGGGTAGGACACGAAGTAATGTGTTTAAACTGGAATCATTCTGATTCAACAGGGACATAGGCAAAAATTGGTTTACTAACAGAGTGGTGGATGAGTGGAATAGGCTTAGCAGTCATGTGGTGAGTGCCAATACAATTGTAACATTCAAAAATAGATTAGATAAATTAATGGACAGCGATATTAGGTGGGGTTAGATACACGGGAGCTTAGGTTCAAAGGAGCTGCCTTGTACAGGCCTACCGGCCTACTGCAGACTCCTATGTTCTTATGTTCTTATATAATAAAGGCAGTCAGCTTGGGATACTTTTATTTTTTGTTTATAGGGAAAAAAGATGAAAGTGTTATGAACCTATAAGGGAGTAATCAGAACCTGGAGGGAGTACAGGAAGCTCAGATCGCTTCCCAGGTTGAAATCACTCTAGAGTGATTTCAACCTAGGTCCAGATCACTCTAGAGTGATTTCATCCTAGGTCCAGATTACTCTAGAGTGATTTCAACCAAGTCCAGACTACTCCTGAGTGATTTCAATCAGGGGAGTGATCTGAACCTCCTACACCGGTGTGTTGTCCCGAGGCAGTGGTGGTCAGCCCCAGTCTTGTTCCCAGCCAGCGTGCGTGGTATTTTTTTTTTTTTTACTACTTGGCTCATGCTTCCCGGTGTTTCCTTTGGCAGAAGGCGTGGTAGGTAGGGCTACAAACAGAATGTGAGTGATCTTAATTGACGATGGCTGATAAATCGTTAGCCGACGGCGGGACTCAACGAAGGACCCCCCAACCTTCACCTGTACCACCTCTGTAAAGTGTGTGTGTGTGTGTGTGTGTGTGTGTGTGTGTGTGTGTGTGTGTGTGTGTGTGTGTGTGTGTACTGGTGGGGCCTGATGGTCGGCCCAGCCCGTTCTGGCGCAGGCGAGTGTTTATAGTGGCGCCATCTTGCATTGGCTCATGCTGCCCCCCCGGAACTCGTTCTTGATTCGCTTGGACGGCTTCCTCTAGAGTCCGGGTTAATGGATGGTCTTCAGGACAGCATGTGGGTAGTTTTAAGCCGCTCGGCGGTGACTGAAAAATCCGAGTGGTAGCGTGGGGATTCGAACCCGCGTCGTCCATCACGCGGTGAATGTGAGCCCAGTACGCTACCAGTTCGGCCACCACCTACCCAATCTTTGCACATCACCTGTCATCCACAGAGTCTGATCGTGATGTATACAGGCTCCGCACCCTTAAAAGTCCGTGTATTCATGATAATTACACGTTACAATTTGACATGTAAAAATATAAAATCTAAGCGGGGTACAATCATCGACTTGACTAACGTATTCGGCACCAGCTGAGTGAGGATCGCGCCGAGTTTACTTATATTTACTAAGCTGCTTTTTTTGCTGTCGATGTGTTATGTACGTGTCAGGTTAAGGTCTCGTTGATCAGTGGCAGAGGAAGCCCTGGGCGTCATTGTAAACATGGCAGTAATTGTAATTATAGCAGGAAACTCGGTACCTCCCTCACCTGCCATTCGACACCGGCAATCAACGTCCGCCTGCCTCCCACTACTTATTATTCCTTCGCCTTCTACTCCCCCTCCTCCTTCTCTTCACTTTTCGTTTTCTTTTTTAATTCCTTTATTTCTTCTTCTTTTTCTTTTTCTTCTTCTTCTTCTTCTTCTTCTTCTTCTTTTTTCTTCTTCTTCTTCTTCTTCTTCTTCTTCTTCTTCTTCTTCTTCTTCTCCTTCTTCTTCTTCGTCTTCTTTTTCATCCTCCATCCACTTTTGCGTCCACTCCCGATCTCTTCCCCTCCCCTTCTCCCTCCAAACTCGTCCACATCGTCTTTCTCCTTTAGTCCCCCATAAAATGAAAAACAAAAACAACAACGTATGGGTGGGACTCTGCAGAAAGGAGGGCGGAGTCGTGTCGAGGCGGAGGACACGCGAGATCATCTTTATGACACCCTATCCAAGATCTATTATATGCCCGTATCTTGGCTATGTGGTGAGGAGCGCCCTGGAGCACCACCTCACGTCAGCCTTTCCACATGCACACTGACGTCATCATCATCACCATCATCTTCAGGCATTATTAGTTAACTGTTCGACTTTCCCAAACGTTCTCTACCTCTATCTGATGTTAGTGTACTTCATCCTGCTCAAGCAAATGTTCTTAATGTAATCTCTCGTGGTCTTTGGTCTGTCCTAAGCTCTACGTCTGGGTTCCAACGCTGTCACTTTCCCTGTCCATCTGTTGGCATTTTTGCGTATTACACGGCCTGTCCTGTTAATTTTCTTATTCTTTTGATTCTCTTTAAATACTCTCTGAATGTTCTTTACTAAAATATTATATATTTTTTTTTGTTTGTAGTTGACCGACTTTCTCTGGACCATATTTATTTATTTATTTATTATTATTTTTTTTTTTTTTTACGTTGTTGCCTATTGCGCCGGTAGGCATCTTCCCGGTGGGGCCTGATGGTCGGCCCAAGGCTTCTTCCAGGTGGGGCCAGATGGTCGGCCCAACCCGTTCTGGCGCAGGCGAGTGTTTATAGTGACGCCATCATGCATTGGCTCATGCTATCCCCCGGAACTCGTTCTTGATTCGCTTGGACGGCTTCCTCTAGAGTCCGGGTTGATGGGTGGTCTTCAGGACAGCATGTGGGTAGTTTTAAGCCACTCGGCGGTGACTGAAAAATCCGAGTGGTAGCGTGGGGATTCGAACCCAGTGGGCCCAGTACGCTACCAGTTCGGCCACCGCCTACCCTAAAAGTTTACGAGTGAATCTGGCATTTTTTCTGGAGTTTGTGGACGAGGGAATTACTATCGATGAAAAGAAGACGTGACCCATAAGGCGAAGATTTAGAAGTTGGATTTCTTTTAATGGGACAAGGTATACTACCGTTACACTCTAGTCTATATTGTATCTTTTATTTTCAGGCTGTGACACGATGAAGATTATTTTTAAGCGCCTACGACCTACCGTTAGCTATAGCTGCCATACGTTCTTACCAACTATACCAAAACTAAAACACGACCTACCGTTATCTGTAGTCGTTCTTACTTTCATCATAGTGTGAGTATTACGTGTCCATAACAAAGCTAGTCCCGTGAAAGCCGTGGAGAGGAACTGTAGGTCTATGAAATGGAACGTTGTAGGTCTATATAAAAGGAGCATTGTTGGTTTATATAAAAGAAGCATTGTAGGTCTATATAAAAGAGGAAAATTGTCTGCTGTTCTTTACTTCTTTTTCTCTCCCTTCTCTGACACAGTAAACTCTGGTCTTTATTAAAACATTTCCCTTCTAACACACGTGGACGGTATGAACTTTGAACTCTACTGGAACATTTTACTTTGACATCCACATAACGCGAGGAGAGAGGACGTGCCTTCTCTTCCTGTTGAGGTTCAGTGGAGGGGGAAGCTATTACGGAGAACAGGAATGAGGCCTTAGGCGTATCTCTCCAGCCATCTCTTAAACGGCGTGGGCGGAACAGGGTGGCCAGGGAGGGACGAGAGCATGGCCAGGGTGAAGGGGAACAGTTAACCCCACAACCTCACCCCTCTCCACCCCTTCACCGGACCCTCCACCCCCCTTCCCCGGATCCTCCCCAAGAACATCCCAGGCAGATAAGGCGAGATAGAAATTAATAGGAGATAGAATAATTTCCATGTATTAAATGGTTTTGTCCTCTCTCCCAATCTCTCTCTCTCTCTCTCTCTCTCTCTCTCTCCACTACATACATAACACACACAAAGAAACAGTAAATGACACGCGCCCCCCCCCCTCGCTGCATACATTCATACATACCACAAATACAGACCTCCACACTCCCCTCGCTTCCCTCTCCTCCTCAGACCCCATACAGACATACAGACATCCCATTCACACCCACAAACACACACCCCCCCCCCCCCTACTTCCCCCACCTCAGACACCACATACATGCATACTTACATACATACATACATACATCCCGTCCGTCCGCAGCCTCGACTCGCCTCCCGCGCCTCCTCTTAGCGAAGGTTTCCGCCACATTTATCGCAATCAGGGCCACACTTTACTCATTAGGCGCTCCGTGGCATCCTTTTCTCGCCGCCTCGAAGGCCACGTAAAGTTTGCTGCGGATGATGAGCGACGAATATAAAGTTTTAAGCCGGAAAAATGGGAAGTTACGGACGGACCCGGAGTTAATTTGATTTCTTGTTTTTCTTGCTCCTTTGTTTTTGCTGTTATTAGTAAAGGGATTGGCTCGGATTAAGGAGATGTGACGGAGTGCAGAAGTTATGTGGGAAATTCAGGATTACAAGTGGAGGATTCTTTTTTCTTGTTTGTTTGTTTGTTTTCTCCCCAGAGTTAGTTATAAATCTTTGCTCCTTTGTTTTCGCTATTACTATTGAAGGGATTGGCTCGGGTTAAGGTGATGTGACGGAGTGCAGGAATTAAATAGGAAGTTCATTATCACAAGTGGAGGATTCTTTTTTCTTGTTTGTTTGTTTGTTTTTACGTCTACGCCTATAGCGCCGGTAGACTTGCAATTATCTTTCTTATCAATTATTATCAATCTTGCTTGCTATTATAACCATTCATCATCACTAGCATCATCACCACCATCTTCCCGCTTCTCTTACTTGTAGGGGCGGGGAGAGGGACGGGGAGGAGGGGTTAAAGTATAATGATAATGGAAGTAAAGCCACGCAATTGTTTCCCTAGTAGCGATTCCAGATACTTACCTCAATGAAAAAAAACACTTCTTCGTTAATAGCAAATAGGAGACAAGGAAATCTGGACATCACTTACTGAAAACAAAAATAATCGTTCTCTCTGTTCGAACGAAGGAGTGAACAAGAAGGCGCGTAGTAATGATATCCAAACTCCGGCAGGTTGATTATAATAAAGCTCACTAGTCATGCCCTCTCGTTTGTTTATGCTTTTCCTCAAGTTCATGATATATTTGTATGTTCATTATGGTAGTCCACTATATATACAAGTAACGTGCATTCATTCGTAAAAAACACATCTAATTGAGGGGTTACAACGCTAATTATTTGTTTTAAGGCAGTATTTACCCCTGTACAATACACCTGTCTTGATTTTGAAGTCTGTGTATAAGTAAAAAAGCGACACGTGAAACCTGAAATACAGCATCAAAGGCCCCGTCACTGTGTTCAAAATTGTGTATCTAGTCTAACGCCCAAAAGGTCTCCAGAGGTCGCGTCGTAAAATAAAGCCATAAAACATAGCTCGCCTTAGAAACAGATTAGTTGTGATCAGCCGTGGGAGGACACAAACGAAATGAAAAAAACATGTATATAAAAACAGTACAAGCTCCCGCGAGTACACAGTCATGGGCGGGGGAAGCAGGAGGAAAGGTTAAGTAAGGGCCATAAATCTTGAACTGATTGTACAGACTGTTATGAGGGCGGTGTGTGTGTGTGTGTGTGTGTGTGTGTGAAATGCTTTTTTCATTTTTACATGGACACGACTTCATGAACTATATATGTGTGTAAATTTTTATTTTTTTCCACGGACATGACTCCATACACTATTACATACATAAATCTTGTCGTTTCTAAGAAACTCATGTCTCCGTAATAGCTGAAACATGTGTAAAGCTTCATACTTAACGTGGGAGATTCGAGACAAGGATGGCGACAATGAAAACAGCAACACGGACAAGAAAACACAAAAAACCCGCTCTGAGGCGCCGGGCGAGGCCTTCATAGGGGGGGCATCATACTATGGGCGGCGACGCGGCGTAACCCTGTAGCAAGGTAAAGAAAGCTGCGTGTTTTTATTAAGGTGGGTTATGTTTTATGGCTTGTTGTACGACGCGACCCGTGGACAACTTTTCGGCGTTAGAATATATACTTGCCCTGCAGCCCACGCGGAATACCTGCACTTTCCTGACGGGCTCGATAATCTCATGTTCAATGCCAAGGGTGTAGCGACAAACCGTAAGCAGTGAAGGCCTTTATATATTATGGACCGTCATTTTTATTGCTTTAATTTCCCTGAAAGCTCGAGCATATATGATTTTATCTTCAGATACACGAAGAGTGGCCAGGCGTAGTAGGAGTAGTAGTAGTGATGGTAATGGTGGTGGTAATAGCAGTAGTAGTAGTAGCAGTAGTAGTAGTAGTAGTAGTAGTAGTAGTAGTAGTCGATATTTTAGGAGTAGGTGTAGTTGTTGTTATTCTGGTGGTGGTGTCATTAAAATGCGGATACAAAATCTATCAATAGTCTCACCACATTTCTAAACACGCTGCTTCTTCTGGCTTATTTTTATGGTAGTGGCGAATTGGCCTTAAGAATCCTGTCTCCTCTTTCATTTCCATCTTATTACGCCACCAGAAGTGCCTTACAACCGGACTTGGACATTGTTGTCGACTTGGGAAACTGTCAGGCGTGTGAGTGTTTTGAATGTGTCTGAATGATGCTGGGTGGATGTTTAGCTCCTTTTGTTCTCATCAGTGTGTGTGTGTGGGAGGGGGAGGGACTTATACATTTTTTTTATTGTATATACCATTGAGTTCGTCGCTTTTAAAGAACATACATCAATACCTCTGAACGTTTATATATTTTTTTCCGTTTTTTTCTGATCTCCTGATATCTTTGAATACTCGACACACGCTTATATTTTTGTTTACCGTCCACTCGGGTACACGGAGCGAAGAATGGCCGAGCGTGTCATATCATCGGGTCACTCCGAACCCACAGCCGGCCTGCAGCATTTTTTTTTCCACAGTGTCAAAGTCGCTTCAAAGAGGACCGATGCAACGGTGTCCTCAATGCTACACCAGATGATAAAGAAAGCAGAACATTTATTAGTAAAATCTACCCGACGTCCCACAACGAGAGACTTGAACACAACTGCTGTTCCGGGGCCACTCATCTCACAGTTTTACGATCTCAACGTCTACTGCAAGGGATAGGTCAGGTTGCCATCCGAGGGTCACTGGACGAAGAAGGCTGCTGCTTAACATAGCCATGAATGCTAACCAGGACCGGCACAGCACAATCACTTTGCAACTTCCCCAGCCTGATCATATATAGCATAGCACAGCACCAGCACACACACTGCGTTCTTATGTTCTTACATAGACTTCACAATCTCTTGACGGGAAACGGGGCGCGGGGCCGATTCGCAGGGGGCCGATTTTCAAAAATTTAAAATTTAAATATTTTCAAAACCAAAGCAGCTAGCGACCTGAAACTAAAACAGGCACCTCCCTTAGGCATATATGAGTCTCCATGAGCAGCGGTATCAAAAAATTCAAAGTCGTTCCCTAATAAAATCCCGATTAATTGTTTTTTATATAAGTATAACAAAACTTAAAAAGGCTATAAAATCCTCAGATTTTACGCTAGATGCACAAACATCACCAAATGCAGAGATAATCACTTATATTTTCAGAATCAATAGCAATATTTAGCATATCTTATAAGTTTTTGCCCGAAATAGCTACTTATTTTTTTTTATTTAGTGCAATTTTTACGTAAGTTTTAACATCTAATAAATCACTTAATTTTCACATTAGAAACTTAATACTTGAGGAAAGCATGCAGAAACATCTTAATTTTACTCAACAAAAGCAAAATATTCATTTTCTATATACAATCACAACTTATTTTGGTTGAATTCCGATGTCACTATTGCCGCAGCACGTCTTGCCGGCTATCTGGCCCTCGTCCCTGAACAATCACTTTAGCCTTTTGGCCTATGACTTGTGGGCCCTGGTCAGTTTCCTGGACTTGTACACGTCCCTGTTCCTCGCCGTCTCCTTCCTGCCCTCCTCGATACTGCTCCTCTTCCTGCCGGTCGGCTGCTTCAAGGCCTTGTTCTTCCTCGCTTCTGAGGTCACGTCCTTGGAGAAATTAGCACCGAAACAGTTGAAGGGACCTGCTGATGTGCGGCACGATGGTGGTGGCCAGGTTGTGCCCCTCCTGGCACCTGTACCCCTGCAAGGTCGGGTCTGAGGCCGCCAGGAACTCCAGGAGGTGCCTGAACCCGTCCCTGTGGCGCATGGCCAGGGAGAGGAACCTCAACCTGCGCTCCTTCTTGTCCTCCCTGCACATCAGGGAGTCCCACAGCGACATCCCGAAGGACGCCATGTGGGCCACTGGGAGAGATGGCCGCTTCAGGACCGCCCGGCCCGTCTCCAGCTCTCCCCTGTCGACCAGCTCGACCAGGGCGTCGAACATCACAGAGGGCGGGTCGCCCTCTCGAGCTCCACGGTAATCTTCATCTCCTCCTGCTGGGCAAGCTCCTGCTTGCAGCACTCGGCCACAGAGGTTGGCCTTGCCCTTCCTGGCCAGGTAGCCGGCGTAGTTGCCGACCGCGGCGAGGAGCAACTCGTCCGTCGGCGGGTCCGGCTGGTCGTCGGCCAGCTCCCTGGCAAGCTGGGCCAAGATCACCTCGTCGTCCTCCTTCTCCTCTGCCTTGGCCCGGTCCAGGTCGGCCTGCACGTCCCCGGGGAAGAACCCGACGAGCTTCAGCAAATGCAGGCGCTGGGCCAACCTGTTGCTCACCATGAAGTTCTGCACGCTCGTCCAGTAGTTGGCGCCGCACATGGTGCGGCGCTTGCCGAAAGAGTGCTCAGTCGGGTCAGAGTTGGGCTTCCCATGCACACATACTCGACCCGTAGGACGTAGTGAACAGCCCTCACTACCACACTGCACTGAACACACCACTGCACTGCACACAACACTGAGTCACTGCACTGATGGCGTAGTACGGCTCCTCCACAGTTTACTCCACGGGGTCGCGGCGTCCTCATATCTTGTGTCTCCTCCGTCACTTCCACTCGATCCACTGCCTTCTGTGTCTTCTTGTATCGTCCTCTGGATCCTTGCAGTTGTGGGGAAGGGTACAGAGACGATGAATAACTGTAGGTCCTTTACTTGGAGAGTAAACAGAGGCAGGACAGCGATAATCCTTTACAGAGGGGAAGTGCCCAGCTGACTGCGTGCCTAAGGCGAGTTAGGCGACGCGGGAACTGAGCTGAGTTGCCATGTAGGCACTAACTAAACGTACATTTCTTGTTTCCTAATACGTAAAACTGTGGACTTCACTATCCTACAGTTATCATTCATTTTACGTAAAGATTTCAACCTAAAATTACGCAAATTTGCCATTTTTTACACAACGTTTTCAAAGTGCACGCATGGTGCTATTTTATATAAGTTACCTTGAATCCTCGACCAAATCACTCTAGAGACACTCCTGCCTGCTTGTATGCACTAAAACTTGAAGATTTCGTCCTGTTTCCACTTAAATTCGGAGTAAGAACGCAGAGTGTGTTTGAGTTGTCGCAGTGAAAGTCGCCATAACAATCGGCCCCTTACGCGAAGCCAGCGCGCCAAGACTGAAGAGATTTCCCGTCAACTAGTTGTGAAGTCTATGGTTCTTATAAAGTCGATAGAGTGCTGCATAAATAATTCCCTATATAGGAGATGCATGATTACAGATACATCATGAGAGTCAACCACTGATTCCCGGTGCCAGACAGCATAGCGTACACTTTCCCGGTTTGTATTGCGTACTAAATACCCTGACATGAAAATGAGTATAAATTTTGAGACACTTTGCAAGTTTAATATGAAATGAGAATATAATGTTACGGATAAACAATCTCCGTGGCTCAAGATCTTATCAGACAATGATTCGGACAGGACTAGGCCGCCGCAGAGCTATTGAGTAAGGACTTATTTATCTGTTCATTCTATCTCTGTCTTCCGCACACCGAGTCTCTAACACCACCAGCAAGGAGGGAACGAGGAATGGCGGCAGCAGGGCGACGCGCCGTGGCCTGACACTCGAAACGCCTCTGGTGAGTCTCTAGGAGCCGGGACTGGCTGACCCTGACTGCCTTGCTTCATCCGAGGGTGACGGCCTGACAGCCCTCCTGCTTCCCATCCACGAGGGACTCCACGCCGGGCGCCCCCATTAATGACTCCTTGTGTCTATTAGCATTATAGCGTCGGGATATAGAGAGACAAGCTGATGAAGGTGTTCAGATCTGGAACCTTCAAGCAGAGTTTAATAATGACGTGTAAGAAAACTGTGAGGCGATGCTCATGTACAGAGTCTGGAAGAATAAAAGGGAAAAGCTCAGTTACTTCTGTTCTTGTTTTTAATTTGGATTGTCTTAAAAATGCTTTAAACATATTTACTAAGTGTGTGTGTGTGTGTTTAACATCTCCCAAAGTCTTCACTGGATACTAATTTACGTCGTATTGGAGATCTGACATTTACCAATAAATCATTAAACATTTTCTCTTAACATGATAAACTGGAATTCGATGTTTTTTATTTTTTATTGGTTGCAGTGGTACGATTCATATTATTTATTCGATGTATTTCTTATTTACTCGTATATGCTAATGCTGATCTTTACTAATAAGCTAAAACTGATGGTGATAGTGTTCAGCTGGTCGGATAAAAAAAAGTGACTTTCCTACATAAATAAAAACTGTTTTCGAAAGCTACACAACCTTCACATCTCCCATCCTGCGGTGGAGACTTTCCTGATGAGTCCTTACTCCCACGGTGTGATTATACTCCGAAACAGTTGTGTTGTTATGTTTTTTTTTTTTGTCTCTACTGATGTCTTTTGGATTGCCAGTCTTTCGAACAATCAGCGTTTCAGTTTGTTTATATGTCATCTGCGTCTGCATATTCGGCACATTTGTTTGACGATTTGAGCATTTGACGGTCGGTCTGTCTCTTTACTTGTTATTCCCTATATATGTCTTTCGGTTCGATTTTTTTTGTCTGTTTGCCTGTCTATCTGTCTGAATGTATATATACTTCTTTGTCTCTGTTTGTCTGTCTGTCTGTCTATCTCTGTCACCCCTCCCCACACACACAGAGGTGCGAGCGCTCAAAATATAATTGTGTGTACACAAATGAATATTCATAAATACATTAACACATAGGCGGTGGCTGAGTGGTTAGCGTGCTGGGTTCACATTTAATACGCCATTGACAACGTCGGTTCGAATCCCCACGCTATCACCTGGGATTTTTCAGTCACCGCCGAGTGGCCTAAGACTACCCACATGCTGTCCAGAAGACCACCCATCGACCCGGACTCTACTCTAGAAGAAGCCGTCCAGTGAATCAAGAATGAGTTCCCGGGGGCAGCTTGAGCCGAGCATAACTGGCGCCACTATAAAAAAAAATTGCCTGCGCCATGACGGGCTTGAACCGACCATCTGGCCCCTGAAGAAAGCCTACCGGCGCTATAGGCAGGGATGTAAACACACACACACACACACACACACACACACACAGATTCTCTATCTTACAAACAAAAACCTTCCAACAGGTCCTTCATGTGGTCAAGGTGAGGCGGAGTCCTATGCGTGTTGTGTAACCTCATCATTAAGGGAAAGCTCCTTCCTTTGGCGGGGATAAACTTTACGATGATTCTATGTTTGTGAAGATTATGATTTGATATGACGAACGAGCTTGCATGGGTAAAACAAAATAAAAGAAATGAGGGAGGCATTATCTCGGACGCGCAAGACGATAATAAATGTGAATAAAAGAAAAGAGCATACAGGGGGAAAAAGCTGCTGCGGCAAAATCACAAAAAGACCGAGGCCAGCCACCTGCACGGGGCCTGATGCGCCATACCACGGTGGTGCTTTTTGCGTCCTGTATCACGCTTGGAACTGCTGGCAAAAGATGAGCCTTCTTACTGCAGTGTTTCGATGGTCAACGTAATAATAACAAGGAAACTAATCTATACAAACCAAATAAATGGAGACACCTCTGCACTCGAAATTGACCTCTCTTTTGGCCACTCTTTACTTTTGTCTGTTGTGGGAGCGGTGAGTAGCGGGCTTTTTTTCTACACTTTTTGTTGCCCTTGAGCCGTCTCCATTGTTGTTGAAAAAAGGGGAGGGGGGAGGTTGTCGGGGGTGGGGGCTGGAATCGCAGATCATTTGAGTGAGTGGACGTGTTGTGACTGTCTTTGCGTGTAACCTTTGTAGACGATGGATGATAACTCTTGGTTGCCGCGGGCGGGCTCTACAGTTTTTACTTGGAGTTTTAAAAGGTTGGATAGCGTGCTGGTTGTTGTAGTACATGGCTGCTGGGTGATAGTCGGGTTGGGTGGTGCGTGCTGGCAGTTGTGGTGTGTGGAGAGCAGGACGCAAGGTTACAAGAAAGAGATTAAGGAAATATATACCAAATGTTATTTATCCAAGCGAGGAAAAAAAGCAGTGGACCTATCTAACGAATTAAGAAGTCAAGCAGTTTTACCATTAACATCTTTTGACTTACAAATTACACGTCACTCTGCTGCCATTCGAGTGATCTTCAAACGAGCTGATGGCGGGAAATTAACGCTTGACAAAGGGGCACGTCTCGTTGTCTTTCACGTCATTAATATCTGAGGCGTTTAATTTGCTTTGCTTGCACGCGGAACATTCGAGACTTTTCAAAATTATATAACATAACTACATTCGACGGACCAGTAGAAGGACGAAGGACCAGTAGAAGAACGAAGCAGACGTTACAATTCTTGGTGCCGTTAAGAAACTTCGAAAAACTACATCCTTCACCCACTACTTCTTCTTCC
>NC_066550.1:433030-505786 GCF_024679095.1 Eriocheir sinensis | reverse complement strand
ATGGTCTTTATTGATATTTTCATTCCCTTAAGAACCCTTCACACTGCGTCGCCGGTCATTAGGGTAGGAGGAGAGGGGAGGGGTGACGGTGGGTTAACGAGGGGGTGCAGCGGCAGAGTTGATAATTTATTACACAGCACGAGAGGTACAAATACAATAACCGATATTGGCACTCCTTTGTTTCCCTTTTTATGGGAGCCGCATCCATTTTTTATTACCTTTCTTCTGCCTCCACCCATGATAGAAAACAGCAACGGCAGCATCAAGCCAAGGAAGGCGGCATGGGTTCATAATGACAAATGCATCCTACTTCTTAGTGAGTAGTTTGACAGAGAAAAAATCACTATAAATCAGAAAATGGGTTACACCACTACCAGTTACACCTCGAGGCCTTGATCCAGCCATCCGAGCCACCGTCATCAGTGTGGGAAGAGGTTCACCACAAACCTTGCGGCCTTCACAACAAGCCCCGTCTGCCTCCGTCTGAAGTCACACGCACACACACACACACACACACACACACACACACACACACACACCTGCGCGTAGCCTTGGGGCTCATCTATGTCACATTGTCCCTTGAGCCTATGGCGGGTAATAACTTATTGCCTCGGGACACAGGGCCAGTGTGACATCCGGAGCACCACAGTTTACCTTATCCAGGTTTCCCCAGGTACCCATTTACTGACCAGCCCGAAAGGGATGATGAACAGCTGGCTGGGCTGCGTGGCGAGCTAAGGCCGGGATTCGAACCTAGGTCCCCGGACTCGTAGCTAGGAATGCTAACCGCTGCACCACGGACTCTAAAGAATGATACTATATCCTATTTACGCCTTACCCCTGTATTTGTATAATCCTTTGACTATCAGCTTAAATATAATGTGTATATCCTCACTTTGTTAGCCACATATTTAATGCACATATAAAAAACGTGGCTTTATTGAAATCAAGAACGCACTGAGCAGCTCATGTCTCCTGTGCTGGTGCAAAATTTGCACAGGCGTAGGAGACCTGAGCTGCTCAGTGCGTCCAGATTTAAACTCAGTAGGTTTGACCATAACAAGCAGACAGTACCTCAACCTTCACAGCACTGAACAATTTAGCAGAGCAATTATGCCTATATATTTATCTAAAGCTTATTGTTTCTATGGGTGACTAAGCGCAGTGAGCAGCTCCAGCCTCCTACGCTGAAACCACCACCCAGACAGCACGCCTGGCTTCACAGCGCTGAGCAGCCTGAAGGTGCGACCTTGTAGACTTCAGAAATGTGACGGAGCGGCCTCACACTCCAATGGATTACATCTAAACAACAAGAGTACTATGGACAACACCTGCGAGATATTCCTTAAGTTTTGGCAGCAAAGAGACGCTTAAATGTTTGTTCAGTGTACTGTGCTGCAAGAACAGACTTTTTGTTTTTAATGATGCTCAAACTATGATATCTTCAAGTAATATCCATTTACTCAATATACGTTGTACTGATTAGTGTTTTAGTACAATGATAAGGAGAACGAGGCTTGTCTCCCAGCCGAAGAAATTCTTATGGTTTTGCAACTGAATGAAATCACAAGAGAAAAATGTCCGACTTTCAGTGCAACCACAGTAGTTTTTGTAATAGTTATTCGCAGCGTCAAGTTCATGGAGTCTCTCATTAAAATCCTTGGCTAGGCTTGTGGCACATTTATCAAGGCCTCGCACGTGTACGCCATTGCGCTATTCGCCTTGCTGGTGTTTTTTGTGGAGAGTAAGTGGAGGAGAACGAGACACTGCTGTTGATGAGCGGGGAGGTGATGTGAGAAGTGCGAGAGGATGATCGCTGCTGAACGTTGGGGGTCAAAGAAAGAAGGATGACGTGGGTGAGGACTAAGGTTGGTATTGTCAGATGCTCCCATCCCTTACACCAACTATTTCCAAAGGCCAAAAAGGAGGTTAATCGAGTTCTAATGAGTGTTCTTTTAGGTTCACGGTACAGAAGAAGGCTCAGACTACCACCAGGGTCATAAAAGTACCCCTGGATATGCCCTAAACTCCAACGAAAGACTAGTAAATTACGTGTTCTTGGGCTCAGAAATGTTTAAAAATATGGCCCTAAGCAACACTGAAACGCGATGATGATGGGGGATGGGAGGCTGTGAAAGGCGAGGGAGATGATGATGCTACTGGCGGTGGGCGAAAGTGAAAATAATAATAGCTAGGTAAGGACAAGGGGAACATGGTAACCGGTCGGAAAAGAGGGTGAAGAGTACCGCGGATGATTGAACAGTACAAAGGACTGAGAAGAGAACTTAGTAAGAGAGGAGTGAAGAAGGAGAGGAGATGATACGTGCTTAGGAAGGTGAGGTAGGACGAACAATAGCATAGAAAACGAAGGATCACGGGCTTTGTATGAAGCGGGAGAGGGAGGAAGAGGACATCTGGGTGGGTGAAGGAGGACGATGACTGTGTGAAAATGATACAAGAGGTGAGATGGGCGAGAGAAGTGAAGACGAACAGGAGGGGAAAAAAATGTCAATTATAAAGAATGCAAAAAAAATAAATAAATAAATAAAAAAAAAAATCGCGGAGAGAGGACAAAAGGAGGAGGGTCGCGAGGGAGAGGGTAATAAAAAAAGTTGTGACAGCAAAGGCGAGGAGAGGAGAGGACAGGTGGAACGTGAAAGGTGAACAGGACGGGAGGAGGCGACGGGAAGTGTAGGAAGAGGCGCAGAAGAGACTCTTGAGGGGGACTGATTTCAATGATATTCTTTTTTGTACATAAAGTCTGACAGCCGACCAGAAGAGATCTCCGTATACGACGACGCTATCTATTTTTTTCTTTTTTTACAGCAGAGGAGACAGTGGAAGGGCGTAAAAAAAAGAAAAAACAGCCCGCCACTTACTGCTCCTAAATAGAGTAGTGGCCAAAAAGAGAAATCAGTCTCGGGAGGAGAGGTGTCCTGATACCCTCTCTAGTCCGCGAAAGAAGAAACGGGGGATAAAAAAGAAAGAAATATATGATAATAACAAAAAAGACTTCACTCAACGGATACAAAAAGCTCGCCAACACGTGCAACGACAACTAAGGAGACAAGCGAAAAAACAGTTATGTTATAATGAGAAGAAATTAGATAAGCTCGTGATGCCAGACTGCTGCCTTGACGCGCGCTGGGGGAGAGCCGAGAGATGGGCGGGGGAGCAGGTGGAGGTTTGGGTGCCATCTCCTCTACCCACCCACCCCCGCTCCCCCCGACGCTGACTAGCAGAGCGTGGGAGACATTAGTGGCTCCGTTTGGTATTCTGCACGATGGTAGCCGCGACGCCTTGCTACGGGGACACGAAAAAAAGTGGGTCACGTCCCGATGAGGAGAGAGGAAGGGAGGGAAGGAGGGGGAGAGGGAGGGAGGGAGGGAGGGAGGGAGCTATAAACAAAACGAAAAACACGTCGCCCGGAGAGAGCAAAATAGATAAACAACAAATCAGCATGTTACCCCCCAGGGGTCTGGCGTACCTACTCACCATATATAATGCGATGTTAACAACAGGTTACTTCCCTCAACGATTCAAAGTCGCCACTCTCACCATGATACCTAAACCAGGCAAACCATCCACGGATCCCAAGAACTACAGACCAATCTCACTCCTAGAAGTCCCTGGAAAAATCTTTGAAAGAATAATCAACTTACGACTCAGATGTCACCTGGAGGAAAACAACCTTTATAACCCGTCCCAGTATGGCTTCAGGGCAGGGAGGAGCACCACGTCAGCTATCTCCATCGCCAGCGAAAAGGTAGCACTCACTAAAGGACAAGGACTAAACTGCACTATTATCCAACGCGACATCAGCAAAGCGTTTGATAAAGTCTGGCTACAGGGCCTGCAATACAAAATACTTCAACTCGGACTGCCAGAGATAACGGAAAAACTGTTATGTAGCTTCCTTGATCAGCGCTTAGCTTCCATTCGAGTTAAGTTAGCAATATCCTCCCCGTTCCCCCTGCACAGCGGCGTGCCACAGGGCAGCGTGTTATCACCAACGCTCTTCATCACCTACACCTCTGACATGCCCCGGTCTGATAACAGAAGCTGTATGGATATATATTATGCTGACGACGCGACACAAATAGTGACCGCCAACGGTACCCTAGACCACCATGACGCCCTGGTCGTGCGGGAGGCGAACAGACTCAACACATTTGAAAAAATATGGAAGATCAAAACAAACATAGACAAGTTCGCTGTGGTCGCACTCGGCAGGAAAAAATTAAATGACATACAAATACAGGGAAACACCATCTCCCACCAAAAACAATGCCAGATATTAGGCCACACAGTGACATCCACCGGCCTGATCGTTAAACATGTCAACGACAAAACCATGAAAGTTAAAACAGCCCTCACATCACTAAACAGATTCTGGCACTTCACAGAGCGGCTCAAACTGTATCTAGTAAAGACTAAGATACTTCCTATACTAGACTACTCACCCACCCCGAGCTGGGATTTTTCAGCCGCCGCCGAGTGGCTTAAAACTACCCACATGCTGTCCAGAAGACCACCTATCAACCCGGACTCTAGATTCTAGGATCAAAGATGAGCACTGGGAGGGCAGCATGAGCCAATGCAAGATGGCGCCACTATAAACACTCGCCTGCGCCAGAACGGGCTGGGCCGACCATCAGGACCCACCGGAAAGAAGACTTGGACCGACCATCAGGATCCACCGGGAAGAAGACTTGGACCGACCATCAGGATCCACCGGGAAGAAGCCTACCGGCGCAATAGGCCGCAATGTAAAAAAAAAAAAAAAAAAAAAAAAAAAAAAAACATGGCTTCCCACACCAAGATGTTACAGCTTCAGAGGCTGCAGAACAAAGCGCTGAGATTTGCCACCGGACAGAAATACCCGTACACGGAAAACACAGCAGCACAACACCGCAGACTCGGAGTACAACTAGTCAGCACAAGGCTACGGGAGGCGGCCGGAAAGATATTGGAGAAACTAGACCAGCAAGACGATGTGAACTACACCCACGTCAAGGAGCTTGACGGCAGCACGAACTTGGTCCACCTCTGGTTTCCGCGCAGCTTGAAGTCACTATGAGAACAACCGCCCACACATCACTTCACACAAGTGACGCCATAGCAACAGCTCTCTATACACAAACAATCCAAACACACACACCCCCAGCACGCCGGGGGCTTACAAATAAGGTGCCCGATAAACAATAACTACACCAGAACAACTAACGAACCTACACCATACAACTGTACACTCCTACTGTCTTTCCTATTCCCCACCTGTACCTCACCACTAACCCACTTCCTCTTCGTACTATACCCTTGATTAAAAAAAAAAAAGAAAAAAAAGAAAAAAAGGGAGGTTGGGGTTTTGAATGAAGGAGTCGATTGTGTGGAAGGAAGGCAGACGTTGGGGGGATAGGTAGCGGGGATCAGGGTGCGTAGGGGCTTCTGTGTGTGGTGCTGGGGGGCGGGGCAAGGGTGTCAGGGATTGGGGGGTGGGGTGCTGGGTGGCGGGGCAGGTGTGTCTGAGGGGCAGGTGGCGGGGCAGGGGCTGTCAGGGGCTGTTGTGTGGGGTGCAGGTGAGGCTCGAGGGATGAGTGTACAGTTTCTGTCTTCGCCGTTATACAACCTGTTCTTGGTTAAAAGAAATTACATTCACGAAACTTTCCTTGAAATGCTATGGACAATTTTCTTTGAAGTACCCGATGTTCAAGGAAATCAGCCAAGTTCTTCCTCCTTGACAGGCAACAAATTTACAGAATAAACTTGTTATTATTTTAGTCTCCCGCTGGTCCGCAATGGAGGCTCCAGGGTAGTGTGGAAGCAATTTATGGACTCAGTGATTGACCGGGACATTGAGGCGCAGTTGAATAGAAAAAAAAAGGCACTCATGATATCTTGCTCAGCAGGAAGGAGAAGGCTAAAGTGTCTTATTCCATGACAAAAAAAAAGACGTTAAAAAAACCTTCGGGTACCGTTATTAGCAAGACAAAGTGAGAGCCGTAGACAGTGAGCCCGACAAAACCTGTGAGAGGCATTCCCGCGCCGCCTCGCAGACGTAAATGAGCAGCGTCGAGACAACGCCGCCAGCGTGCCGCGCCTTCCTTGATATGGAATGACGAGGCGTTTCTGCAGAAATTTGACAAATTTGGGCTAAAATAGTTTCCTTTATCATCGTCCTTTCGTTCCATCTTCTTTGTATTCACACTAATGAATAGTGATGTGACTTCAAAAAACACTTCATGGGTGAATTCTTGAGAATTTATCGACTTAATTTTCCTCGAAATGAGTAGTCCACGCTGCTGCAAACGTTGAAAAAAAAACCCATCTTGCAAACAATATAATAAGGGTTTATACAAAAAGCGCTTTCGATGTGTTAACTGGCGATCCTCTACAGTCACAGGATCTCGCGGGCGGAGGTGGTGGGCTGATGACTGGTGTTAACCCCTTGGATGCGAATTTCCTACAAGAGGACATCACCAAACTACAGGAGTGGATTAAAAAGTGGCTGCTCCAGTTTAGTGAAGGAAAATGTGAGGTCATGCAGGTTGTGAGGATAAATCCAGAATACCAATACCACATGGGAAACACTCCACCACCCACCGCATAGGCACAGAAAGACCTGGGAGCGTATGTTACCAGGCTACTAGTGAAAGCCAAATCCGTGCCAATCGCAGCGGACGGGTTAACCCGCGGGTGAGGTTATTCCGTAAATCGATGGGGATGGAACGGTGTGCCGTTTGTGGGGCCTTCAGATATAATTATTGTCCACATAAAAACTGAAACATGACACTACTGCACTGTGGACCTACGGGCGGTAGAAGTCAAAGCAAAAGAATACAGCCATGGTAGTACGTACTGTATGGAGACAGTAATTGGTGCTGTAATCGTCTGAGGAGGCTTGTACCGGCTGACACCTGACACCGTTAGGAGACATGGACGGACATAACTGTTTGTGTGATAATATATGATAATGTTTGCAGAGTCGAGTGTATCGTAGCAGAGCAGAACTGGTTAACTAGGCACGAATAAAGAGGTGTGTCTGAGAACATAATATTTATATGGCCAGTCTATTTCGGGTTTAGTAGGCACTCACTACTCCTTAGCCCATGCATGAATAGGAGTCTTCCACTGGGCCCTGTTCCATAAACCACTTTCTATTATTCGTTTATTATCTCTAAAAATATATGTTCCCCTGTCAAGTGCCGGTAACTCGAAACTCTACATTACTCCACGTCAGAGGAGGGTATCAGGAAACCTCTCCTCCCGAAATTGACTTCTCTTTCGGCCACTCCTCTGTACTTTTTTTAGGAGCAGTGAGTTGCGGGCTTTTTTTCATTATTGTTTTCTTTTTTTATGCCCTTGAACTGTCTCCTTTGCTGTAACAAAAATAAAAAAGACGTCCAAAACAACAGAAATTACGCACCTCAAGGATGTATGCTGAAAAATGCATACCTTTTGAAACTGCAATTATTTCAGATTGGGGCAGAAGGAGCTTAGTGCCTTCCTTCCAGTGCCTCAAAACCTAAATTTCTCCATCTGACAACTCGACACAACCTTCCACATATCTACGTATTCCCTTTCATAGCACACACACAGCTGTCCCCTTATACAACATTAAACATATGAGTATTTGATCACTCTTAACTCGAGGCCCTGCGTGTGGACCCTGTGTGTGTGACAATAACAGCTGCAGGCCCGTGATAGTGTGACATATATATAGTCCCCGCTGCCCTGAATATACACAGTCATCTTTTGTGTAACCTGAAGATATACGAGTACTTGTTTTCTATTGGTTACGTGAAGGAATGACCCGGGGAACGAGGGATGAAGAAAGCACACACACACACACACACACACACACACCTTGACGGCGTGTCCCCTGGCAAGCTTTTGGAGGAGTTCCCTGCATGTGGGGCGGTACGTTGGGCGTTTTTTCTCCACTTGAAGGAAAATGAACACTGCTATCACTGCCAGGCGTTGAGTGCCGCTGGATTAGTTTATGTGACTCCTACACTTCATATAAATGTTCCGCGCCGTCACGGAGGTTGGGGACGCGCCACGAAGATGCAACATGTTCACTGGAGTCATACTTGTTATCTTGTAAGTTATGTACAAGTAAGTTTTAGTGGTGCTTATTTTTCAGATATAAAGAAGCGCTCACGAAAGATGTAAACGCAAATCACTACCAAATGTGTTAGTCAATTCTGTGAATCCAACAATTCAATATATCACACAGGTATCTTTTGTTTTCTCAAACTTAGCATTGCGTGTGAAATATTATAATGTTACGGTACAGCATCAGTAAATATGAACAAAATATACTTTTATTAAAACCTTATGGCAGAGAAAGCACTGATTCATTCGCTTTCCGTAGCTAAATATTTGACGCAGAGTGGATTATTAGCACTACTTTGGCTAAGCATAATAAGCTGAAGGCATTACAGTTTGCAAGCATTACGAGCAGAGCTTCAGCAGGCCGCTCTCTCCTGCCTGACATCGGGGCAACGGATCCTGTGAATACCAGTGAGCGACCTGATCCCTCTACCCATTACCTGGACCCCCTACCCCTGTATCCCCCGCCTCCTCTTTCATCTATCCACCTCCTTACTACCTCCCTCCACTTCGTAAACCCCCTCGCCCTCCCTGCACCACCTGTTTCCCACCTCCTCCTTCCACCTCCATCTTACCACCCGCACCGTTACTCTCTGCCTCCCTCAACTTACCTCTCTCCTCCACCTCCCTCTCTCTTGTTTTCTTACACATCCCTCGTCTACCTCCCCACTACCCTCCTCATCCACTTGCCCCCTTCCCACCTTCTTACACCAACTCCCCATCCATCCACACCCCGTCTTCCATCCATCTCCTCACTACTCCCTCTTGCCTCCAGCCTCTGAATACCCCCCTCCACCTTCTATCTTATATAACCTCGCTTCCCTCCCTACCCCCTTTCCTATCTTCTCCACCTCCACCTTCTTCACCTTAACAGAAAAACGCAGCTAAGGTCAGGGAAGCACATTAAGGTCAGGTGGATCAAGGTTACGTTATTATCGAGCAGTCCAGCGCAGGTGAGCACAGGATAAGGTACCGAGTGACCCTTCAGTATACCTCCTCGATAAATATTGTGAACATATCAGTCGTGGATCATCAGTATCTTCCGTGCCTTAGCGAGGGGGTGAGCGGCGACTATGCACCCTCCCCGCACCAAACACAAAGGAACACAAAGGAAGAACAAACAACAGCAGACCCCCGCCGCCAGACCCGCCAAACCGGTACCTTTTGCTTGAATAAAGGAAAAATAATAGTGAGCATTTCTCACACTGAAATTGAATGACCACAGACGAAAATAAAAGAGTAAGCAGGATAGTAATGGCAGCGCTAATGATATATATTGAGGATGAACGAAAACCAGGAAGGAGAGACACTGCTTACATAAGTGACGCAAGTACCAGAGTTATCGTATTACTTCGTGGTTTAGGGCAAGGTTCTCTATCTTGGGTAACTGTTTCTCTGCTTTAATTCTCGCCCACTTTACCAGCGCTATATATTGAGAATGAGCGAAAACTAGGAGGGAGAGATACTGCTTACATAAGTGACGTAAGCATCAGCCGGTTATCCTATTGCTTCGTGGTTTAGGGCAAGGTTCTCTATCTGGGGTAACTGTTTTCCTGCTTTAATCACTCTGTCTCCCTCGCTGTGTTGTATCGACTTGAAAATGCTGTGCAGAGTTTTTAGTGCATCTGTATACGCGAAAATCAATACCTTTTACTGCCCATCAGCCCGAGCTAGTTTGCTTGTGTGTGAGTTATCTTTCTTGAGTAGCTGTTTCTCTACTGGGATTCTCTCTCTTGGCTAACTGTATTTGTGCTTAAGTCGCCTCGCACATCAGGGGAACAAACGACATGTAGAGCAAGGCTGAGTCATCGTCGGAGTGATTAAAGCTTCATATTTCATCCTCAAGACAAACAAACACAAGGGGGCTGGCAAACATTAGGTGGAGTACTCGTGCTTAGGGTTACTGTGCTGGTCAAGGGAGCAGTAATCAGAGGAGGGCTGGGGAAGGGGAGGGAGGGAGGGTTGCAGACAGGCATGCTGGGGAGAACTGGAGATGGAGGTGCGGGGGAGTTGATTGGGGTGGGTGGGAGGGAGCGCGAGGGAGAAGCATTAGATTGGACATGCGGGGAGGAGTCTGAGGTAAGTATGCAGGGGGTGTTGGAGGGTACTAAGCATAAAAAGAAGAGTGTGTGTGTGTGGGGGGGGGGGGTAGCAATGCAGGGGAACGTTGGAAAGGGGGAAAACAGAGGAGAGTGGAGAGGGTGGGCCTGCAGGGAGAGTTAACTTAAATAATAATAATAATAATAATAATAAACGGTTTATTTCATGAAGTACCAGGCAGCCCTAGAGCTGAAAATATACATCAATGGAAGATGAAATGAAATGAATGAGACAAATGAACAAAGTAGTATGATCGAAAATAAAAAGGAAAATAGAAATAACAATAATAGCAATAATCATAGTAAAGATAATAATAATAATCACGATAATAATAATGATAATAATAATAGTAATCATAATAATAATAATAATAATCATAATAACAACAACAATAAGTCCTAATGAAAAATATTTACAAAACATACAAATTGTGCTGCTCTTAATTTGCATTGTTGATATATTTGACCATCACGGGCACTGTGCTGTTCTTATAGCGGTCAGTCCGTGCCCGTATCGGGGCAATAATGTTGTGGTGTCGCACTGATTGCTGAGGGCGGTTCACTGCGGGTGGGAGGATGTGTCTGTGTCTGGGCTGGTTGAGAAGCTTGGTTGCGAACCGGTGTAGTAGGGTCTCGTGACGGTGTTGTAGGCTGGTGAGATGGAGGAGTCGAGGGCGTCCTGGTAGCTGGTGTAGTGAGGGCCCAGGATGATTTTGCAGGCTCGCTTCTGGACGCGTTCAAGTTGGCGGCGCTGCGTGATGTTGATGGAGGAAGACCACGCTGGGGAC
This sequence comes from Eriocheir sinensis, assembly GCF_024679095.1. Classification (NCBI taxonomy): domain Eukaryota; kingdom Metazoa; phylum Arthropoda; class Malacostraca; order Decapoda; family Varunidae; genus Eriocheir; species Eriocheir sinensis. Next base: position 494,784 of record NC_066550.1, on the reverse strand, counting down.
GCGTATGTCAGTTTGGGGAGGATGAACGAGGAGTACACGCTCGCCAGCGCACACTCAGGGGCCCCCAGCGTTTTGAGTCTCCTCAGCAGGTACAGTTTATAGGTGGCAGATCTGGTGAGCTGGGAGACGTGCTCCTTCCATGTGAGTTTGTTGTCCAGGGTGACTCCAAGTAGTTTTGCTGATGTAACTACCCGGATGGGAGTGTCGTTGATGGACACAAAAGGGGGGGCAACATGGGCAGAGGAGGTGTGTATGTGTCTGAGTGTAGTTTTGGGGTCTTTGATGGTGACCATGTTTTGTGTTGTCCATGAGTGTAGGTTGTGTAGTGTTTCCTGGATGATGTAAAAATCTGGGTTGCTGTTGTCAACTGTTACTCCCACTGTGGTGTCGTCCACGTACTTCCAGCGGTGGGGTGTGTGGGTCAGGGCGTCATTAATTAGGATAAGGAAGCACAAAGGGCCCATTTTGGACCCCTGAGGTACCCCGCAAGTAAGGTGTAGAGGAGGGGAGGCCACTCCCTGAAATCTCACCACCTGTTTACGCTGGTGCAGGAAATCAGCCAGCCAGGAGACCAGGTTAGGGTGAAGCCCTAGGTTTATTGCTTTGTTGATGACTGTGGTGTGGTGAACTAGGTCAAAAGCCTTTCGGAAATCAATAAAAGCGAGAGAAACTGATGTTTTGCGTTTTTCAAGATTTCTGTAGGCAAAGTCCAGGAGATTAATTAGGCAGTGTGTGGTGGAGGTTGACTTGATATTGCCGTACTGTTGTGGGTCTATGAGGGGAGCAAGATGAGTGTAAGTCCACTTGAAAATGAAGGCTTCACACAGGAGGCTGGGAATGGGGGTGATAGAAATAGGCCTCAAGTCACTCGGTGATTGAGGGGTGGTGGTCTTGGGAATCGGAGTGACATATGCTGTTTTCCAGTCAGCAGGACACTGACTTTGACGGAAGGAAGCGTTAAAAATAGAGGCGAGGGGGGTGGCCAGCTCGGGGGCAAACTCCTGGTACAGTTTGATGGGGAGATCAGTGGGCGTGGTGGACCGCTTTGTTTTAAGTTGTCTTAGTGACCTGGCGACCTCATAGGCCTCAACCGTGGGGAGTGGTGATGGGGCGGGCAGGTAAGCTGGGAGTGAGGTCAGGTCCAGGCTGGGGAGGGACTGACAGATGGCCGAGAAGTGGAGATTGATGGCCTCGGCTGCTTCAGGTGGCGGGAGGTGAGATACGCCCGGGATGGAGGGGGCGCTGTTGTTGAGGCCACACAAGGCCTTAATTTTTGAAAACCATTTCCCAATGTTAGCTTGCTTAAGGCTGTGGATCTTTTGGGGGTAGTATGTGGCCTTGGCTCGTTTGATTTCCCGGATAACTTTGTTGCGGAGGGGCTTGTAGAGTGTAGGGTTGGTGTGGAAGGCGTCATTTCTCTGTTCAATGAGACGTTTTATTCTGGGTGTAATCCACGGGGTGTCTGAAGGGTGCACTCGTCTTGATTTTAGCGGGAAGAAGTGGTGGTAAGCTGCGGTAATTGTGCTGGTGTATAGGGACGCGTGGAAGACTTGTGATAAATGCGTGGGGGCAAGTTGAGGGGTGGGTAAGTGGAGGAGAACTGCGGGGGTGAGTTTGGGGAGAGTATATAAAGGGTATGAGGGGGGGAAGAGGGGCGAATTGGAGGTGAGTGGAAATCCTGGGGAAAATTAGGCAGTGAGCATGCGGGGAAGAGTTAGGGGAGTCGGGGGGGAGATAACTGGGGGGTGGGTATCGGAGGGGGGAGGTGATGGAGGGAGTTGGGTTGGTCTGTGGAGTGATTTAGGCAGGTGTGTTAGATTGGGGGGGACATGAGCCAGGTGCGCGGTGTTGCCAAGGTGGGGGGGGGGGGTCTATGCTGCGCGGTTGGTCACTATCAACCTTCAACTTGTCAGCCATCGCCGCTGCCTCCTCCGCACGTCCACCATTTTCAAAGTATATACAGGCGCGTTAATCTGATTCGTTTTCACTAGACAGGACCTCTTATTAATTTGCCTGCTAATTTTCTACGAGAGCGCCGATCATTACGAATCTGTATCTTCGCAATTCCTTAATGATACAGGCTACCAGACCGCAATTTGTTCTCTGCTCGTACCCTGTAAAAGAACCTTGACTTGGGAATGTCTAACTAAAAACCTACGATGATAATTATACTGTACGCCTTTCTACATCAGCTCCCAACACGCCTCTATCACTTTCTGACTCCACCTGCTTTGTACCGTCTCCTCCTCTTCCTCTTCCTCCTCCATCTCTTCATCTGCCAAAAAATAATTGCATGTACTTCTGTTTCCTGCTCCCTCTTTCTGCCGCCTCGTCTTCCTCCTGCTCCTTCTCCTTCTCTTCACCGTACGCCTTTCTACATCAGCTCCCAACACGCTTCTATCACTTTCTGACTCCACTTGCCTTCTATATCCTCCTCTTCCTCTTCCTCCTCCATCTCTTCATCTGCCAAATAATAGTTGCATGCACTTCTTCTTCCTGCCGCCTCCTCTTCCTCCTGCTCCTTCTCCATCTCTTCACCCGCACAAGTTGCACGCCCCTCAGCCTTCTTCACTTCCCCGGGACTGCACGCCTTTCTACTTAGCTCCTACAGGCCTCTATATATCAATTTCCACCTTCTGCTCTTTCTCCATTCTCTTTATCTCACCCTCTGACAGATCCTTAACCTTTCCATGCCTCCTCTTTCACCCGCCTCCTCTCTGCCTTTTGACACATTATCGCTCTTTATCACACGCTTTTCCCTCCCGTGTTTCACCTCCTGCCCCGCCTCCTCTTTCTCCTTTATTCCCTAACTGCATGTCCCTCCCGGCCTTCCCTACCGTCCTTCGCACCTGTTATCGACCCTCATCGCACCCTTCACCTCTCACTCTCTCCCCGTATCTTCCGAGGCTTCTCGTAATCTCAGCTAACAACCGGGCGCACCTGTATCTCTTTTTTTTTTTTTTTTTGCCTTTTGCGCCGGTAGGCATCTTCCCGGTGGGGCCTGATGGTCGGCCCAAGGTTTCTTCCAGGTGGGGCCTGATGGTCGGCCCAGCCCGTTCTGGCGCAGGCGAGTGTTTATAGTGGCGCCAACACCTGTATCTCTCTAATTATCTCGTTCGCGTCTGCCGTACTGTTTCGCATCCCTTCCTCTTCTCCCTCAACCACCACCGTCACCTCCATCTCCACTTCCTCCTCTTCCTCTTCCTCTTTCTCTCTTTTTCTTTGTTTTCTCGTCCTCATTTTCTTTCTCTTTCTCCTCTCTCTTTTTCCTTAATTTCCTTTTTTTTTTTTTTTCATCCTGCTCCTCCTCCATCTCCACTTCCTCTTCCTTTTCCTCTTTCTCACTTCTCTATTTTTTTCTCTTCCTCATTTTATTTCTCTTTCTCTTTCTCCTCTCTCTTTTTCCTTCATCTCTTTGTTTTCTTTTTCTTTCTGTTTCTTTTCCTCCTTCTCTTCCTCCATCTCCACTTCCTCTTCCTCTTACTCTCACTTTTTCTTTTTTTCTCTTCCTCACTTTCTTTTTCTTTCTCTTTCTCCTCTCTCTTTTTCTTTCATTCTCTTTGTTTTCTTTTTCTTTCTGTTTCTTTTCTTCCTCCTTCTCCTCCTCCTCCTCCTTCTATCGTCTTATTTTTCCCATTATCATCATTCCCTTACGCTTTTAATACCCTTCTGCTTGTCTGCACCCCTCTTATCTTCCCCCCCTGTCTCTTTCCTCTTTTCCTATTAACCATCACCTTTTCTTCCTCTACCAACACTTTTCTCCTTGTCAAAATCCCTCCATTTATCTCCTCCTGTCTCTCTCCTTTCTTTCTTTTGCCCTTCACCTTTGTTTCCTCTACTAACGCCATTCTCACTCCGTTCCTTGCTCCCGCCCCTTTGACCTGCAACCTCCTTTTCGAGCTCATAAAATCAAGAAAAGGTATGAAGTGGATTTCACTAAAAGGAACTGTGCACGAGAAAGAGACGCTTAGATAATTGTCTCTTGCATAACCTTCACTCCTTTTTAGATAGATTTAAGCTCTTCGACAGTTCTATTAACTCTCGAATTCATGGGTCAAAGTATATTATTACGAGAGTAGCATTTATCTGGCAGTGAAAGTATATGTATTGCAAATATACCTTCTCGGATTGAAGGTCAAAGTACATTAAAATAGGAATGAATGGGTTCAAGATTGCAGATTTGGCTGAAGTAGGTAGGAAGACACCTACCGAACGGGCGCAAGCCACTCCCGGTGAGGTATATATGGGAGGTGAGAAGGGAGCTGAAGCCCTCCAAAGACCCTTCCCATGTCCTCACTAACCGTTTCCCTATTGTCTCACCAACACCGGAGAGTAGTTCAGCATGCTCTCTAAAGACAGATCCTCTCTTTATCCACACCACACTACATTCACATAACATATACACCTTTTTCCAAAATTCAAAATTCAAAATGGCTCAATTAAGCAATGCCTCGGAGTCCCCGCCTGGGGGGGGGACCACAAATTCCCAGGAGGACTCCCCTTCTGGCTGCCGACCCGAGAGGTGTCTTGATAACTCCTCGAACCTCTTTCTTCTCAATTTCTGCAACATTCGCGGTCTTCGCTCTAATTTTCATTCTGTGGAACATCATCTCTCCTCCTCTAAACCTCACCTTCTCTTCCTTACCGAAACACAGGTTTCTGGGGCTACTGACAGCAATCTCTACTCTGTTACCTCCTACTATCTCTATCCTAAATTTCAATCCAAAGCTGGATGTTGCGCCTACGTGCGCAACGACATCACATGCTCTCGTGCCCACGACCTTGACTCTTCTGAATTTTCCACCATCTGGTTAAGACTTCACTGTCATTCTATTACTAAATACATCTGTGCTGTTTATCTCTCACCTAACTCTACCAACTATGTAAAATTCTTTGACTATTTGAATTCTAAAGTGGAGCACATCTTGACCCACTCTCCCTTCGCTGAAATCTCCATCCTAGGAGATTTCAATGTTCACCACCAGCTTTGGCTTTCATCCTCTTTCACTGACCATCCTGGTGAACAAGCCTACAACTTTGCTATCCTCAACGACCTAGAGCAGTTGGTCCAGCACCCTACACGTATTCCTGACCGTCTTGGAGATCGGCCCAACATTCTAGACCTCTTCCTTACCTCAAACCCTTCTGCTTATTCTGTCAAACTGTTCTCTCCGTTGGGCTCCTCCGATCACAATCTTATTTCTGCATCCTGTCCTATCGCTCCTGTACATCCTCTGGACCCACCGAAGAGGCGATGCTTCTGGCATTTTGCTTCAGCTCGGTGGGACGACCTGAGGATGTACTTTTCATTCCGTGGAATGATTATTGCTTCCAGGATAGAGACCCCTCTGTGTGTGCTCAGCGCATCACAGAGGTGATTGTCTCTGGAATGGAGGCATACATTCCTCGTTCTTTCTCTACTCCTCACGCTAAAAAGCCTTGGTAGCTCACAAAAGATACCAGAGCCTTCAAACTAATGCTAATTATGAACTTTACATTTCTGCCCGAAATCGTGCCAAATCTATTCTCCGACTAACCAAAAATTCTTTCATTAATAGAAAATGTCAAAACCTTGCTTTCTCTAACTCTTCCCGTGACTTCTGGCATCTAGCCAAAAACATCTCCTCCAACTTCACTTCTTCATCTTTCCCTCCACTCCTCAGTCCTGACGGCAACACTGCCGTCTCATCTATCTCTAAGGCTGAACTCTTCTCTCAAACTTTTTCTAAAAACTCCACTCTGGACGATTCTGGGCATATTCCTCCTACTCATCCCCCCTCTGACTCCTTTATGCCTGTTATAAAGATTCTTCAAAATGATGTTTTCTATGCCCTCTCTGGCCTCAATCCTCAGAAGGCTTATGGACCTGATGGAGTGCCTCCTATTGTCCTTAAAACTGTGCCTCCGTGCTGTCACCCTGCCTGGTCAAACTCTTTCGCCTCTGCCTGTCAACATCTACCTTTCCTTCTTGCTGGAAGTATGCCTTCACACAGCCTGTACCTAAGAAGGGTGACCGCTCCAATCCCTCAAACTACCGTCCTATTGCTTTACTTTCTTGTCTATCTAAAGCTTTTGAATCAATCCTTAACCGTAAGATTCAAAAGCACCTTTCCACTTCTGACCTTCTATCTGATCGCCAGTATGGGTTCCGCAAGGGGCGTTCTACTGGTGATCTCCTAGCCTTCTTAACTGACTCTTGGTCATCCTCTTAGCCGTTTCGGTGAAACTTTTGCTATTGCGCTGGACATATCAAAAGCTTTTGATAGGGTCTGGCACAAATCTTTGCTTTCTAAACTACCCTCCTACGGTTTCTATCCTTCTCTCTGTACCTTTATCTCCAGTTTCCTTTCTGACCGTTCTATTTCTGCCGTGGTAGACGGTCACTGTTCTTCCCCTAAATCTATTAACAGTGGTGTCCCACAGGGTTCTGTCCTATCTCCCACTCTTTTTCTGTTGTTCATTGATGATCTTCTTTCCAAAACGAACTGTCCTATCCATTCCTACGCCGATGATTCCACTCTGCATTATTCAACTTCTTTTAATAGGAACTTAACGACTCAAGGCTGGAGGCTGCAGAACGCTTAGCCTCAGACCTTACTATTATTTCCGATTGGGGCAAGAAGAACCTGGTGTCCTTCAACGCCTCAAAACACAGTATCTACACCTATACACTCGACACAATCTTCCCAAAAACTATACACTATTCTTTTACAACACCCAGCTATCACCTTCCTCAACACTAAACATCCTCGGTCTATCCTTAACTCAAAATCTCAACTGGAAACTTCATATCTCATCTCTTACTAAATCAGCTTCCTCGAGGCTGGGCGTTCTGTACCGTCTCCGCCAGTTCTTCTCCCCTGCACAGTTGCTGTCCATATACAGGGCCTTGTCCGCCCTCGTATGGAGTATGCATCTCATGTGGGGGGCTCCACTCACACAGCTCTTCTGGACAGAGTGGAGGCAAAGGCTCTTCGTCTCATCAGCTCTCCTCCTCATACTGATAGTCTTCTACCTCTTAAATTCCGCCGCAATGTTGCCTCTCTTTCTATCTTCTATCGATATTTCCACGCTGACTGCTCTTCTGAACTTGCTAACTGCATGCCTCCCCCCCTCCCGCGGCCCCGCTGCACTCGACTTTCTACTCATGCTCATCCCTATACTGTCCAAACCCCTTATGCAAGAGTTAACCAGCATCTTCACTCTTTCATCCCTCACGCTGGTAAACTCTGGAACAATCTTCCTTCATCTGTATTTCCTCCTGCCTACGACTTGAACTCTTTCAAGAGGAGGGTATCAGGACACCTCTCCTCCCGACACTGACTTATCTTTCGGCCACCTCTTTGGATTCTTTTTAGGAGCAGCGAGTAGCGGGCTTTTTTTTTTATTAATGTTTACTTTTTTGTGCCCTTGAGCTGTCTCCTTTGCTGTAAAAAAAAAAAAAGACGTGTTGTGTCGCCCGCGCAGTACCCACTATTAATTTTGTAGGTGCGACGTCTTTCTCCGTGTGGGTGGGTGAGTGTGGGCGGTTCTTTCCAGGGCGCATGTTACGTCCTCTGCGCAACGAAAGAAGTGCAGATAATAAGTTCCTCCTGCGCCAGAGCTTACGTTACAGGCAACATTTAAAGCTTATTGACAGTAACGCCACAATACGACAGGTAGATAGATTCATAATTGTTAGACTGACCATATATTGCATGCGTACAGCTCATTGGGGAAATAAGAAAAGTTCTCGTGCGGTGTTAGTGGAAGTTACCTGTTTAATGAATGAGGTGGATCCAGGTAGCACTTTCTAATTAAATGTCATGGTGTAGCTGTGGTGGTGAACGGCGTTCTACTTGAGTGGCGTAGGCTGTGGCGTCCCGTGTGTAATTATGGTGCACTGCGGCAAGTGATGGCGCTACTCCTGCAACCAGTGTGGCGTAAGTGGTGTGGTTCCTGTATTATAATAGAGGTGATGTTTCCTCCTCAACCTGTGTGTAGTGTTTAAGTGGTGGCGGTGTTCCTGTATTATAATGGGGGTGATGTTTCCTCTTCAACCTGTGTGTAGTGTTTAAGTGGTAGCAGTGTTCCTGTATTATAATGGAGGTGATGTTCCCTCTTCAACCTGTGTAGTGTTTAAGTGGTGGCGGTGTTCCTGTATTATAATGGAGGTGATGTTTCCTCTTCAACCTGTGTGTAGTGTTTAAGTGGTGGCAGTGTTCCTGTATTATAATGGAGGTGATGTTCCCTCTTCAACCTGTGTAGTGTTTAAGTGGTGGCGGTGTTCCTGTATTATAATGGGGGTGATGTTTCCTCTTCAACCTGTGTGTAGTGTTTAAGTGGTGGCGGTGTTCCTGTATTATAATGGAGGTGATGTTTCCTCTTCAACCTGTGTAGTGTTTAAGTGGTGGCGGTGTTCCTGTATTATAATGGAGGTGATGTTTCCTCTTCAACCTGTGTAGTGTTTAAGTGGTGGCGGTGTTCCTGTATTATAATGGGGGTGATGTTCCCTCTTCAACCTGTGTAGTGTTTAAGTGGTGGCAGTGTTCCTGTATTATAATGGGGTGATGTTCCCTCTTCAACCTGTGTAGTGTTTAAGTGGTGGCGGTGTTCCTGTATTATAATGGAGGTGATGTTTCCTCTTCAACCTGTGTGTAGTGTTTAAGTGGTGGCAGTGTTCCTGTATTATAATGGAGGTGATGTTTCCTCTTCAACCTGTGTGTAGTGTTTAAGTGGTGGCGGTGTTCCTGTATTATAATGGAGGTGGTGTTTCCTCTTCAACCTGTGTGTAGTGTTTAAGTGGTGGCGGTGTTCCTGTATTATAATGGAGGTGGTGTTTCCTCTTCAACCTGTGTGTAGTGTTTAAGTGGTGGCGGTGTTCCTGTATTATAATGGAGGTGATGTTTCCTCTTCAACCTGTGTGTAGTGTTTAAGTGGTGGCAGTGTTCCTGTATTATAATGGAGGTGATGTTCCCTCTTCAACCTGTGTAGTGTTTAAGTGGTGGCGGTGTTCCTGTATTATAATGGAGGTGATGTTTCCTCTTCAACCTGTGTGTAGTGTTTAAGTGGTGGCGGTGTTCCTGTATTATAATGGAGGTGATGTTTCCTCTTCAACCTGTGTGTAGTGTTTAAGTGGTGGCGGTGTTCCTGTATTATAATGGAGGTGGTGTTCCCTCTTCAACCTGTGTGTAGTGTTTAAGTGGTGGCGGTGTTCCTGTATTATAATGGAGGTGGTGTTCCCTCTTCAACCTGTGTGTAGTGTTTAAGTGGTGGCGGTGTAGTGTTTAAGTGGTGGAGGTGTTCCTGTATTATAATGGAGGTGGTGTTCTCTCTTCAACCTGTGTAGTGTTTAAGTGGTGGCAGTGTTCCTGTATTATAATGGAGGTGGTGTTCTCTCTTCAACCTGTGTAGTGTTTAAGTGGTGGCGGTGTAGTGTTTAAGTGGTGCCGTTCCCTGTGTATAGTGTAGCGTGGTGGAGGTGGAGGTGTTTCTTCATGAACTACAGTGTATTTAGTGTAGGTGCTGGTGCTGCTTGCTTCACTGTTGTAGCTAGAGAACGCTGGGAATAGCCTTTGTTCTGCTGTGGACGAGTAAAGGCTAAGATGATGGTGATGGTGGTGGTGATGATGATGATGATGATGATGATGATGTACAGTCGGTGGTGTTCTATATTTCCAAAGGGGAGAGTTTAACAATGCTCGTATTGCTAAACATTTCGTTGCCCAAGTTCACATATTTGACAAGGCTTTTCGTAGGAGTTTGTGGCATTTCCAGGAGTAGTTTTATGACCCTGGTGGTAGTCTGACCCTTTTTGTGTACCGTGAAGCTAAGGAAACACTCATTAGAGCCCGATTGATCCCCTCTTTGACTTTTAGAAATAGGTGATGTGAGATGGCAAAGTGTCTTGTAATACCAACCATAAGTGTTTGAGGTGATGTTCCCAATAAGACCATGAATGTGGCTTCGATCCTAAGTACCGTAAGACACTGTCACGGACGCACCAAGTAGCACTCAGTGGCAGTATCTCTTGATGAGCCAAACACGCTAAACATACCCAGCCTTAGTCTTATTCTCGATACCCAAATATCTCTGACAAGAACCAGCACAAAACAAGTCTATGACAACCTATTCGGTCTAACTGCTCTCATTTTCTGTTTTTGCTAACCCCGAAAAAGCCATAAAAGAAAATGGGCAAAAAATCGAAACACCTCTGGGCCCTCACGCCTGACCTCACTACAGCATTCCCACCCACTAATAAGTCACTTTGAACATGATTTACCTGTCTCCCGGATGTCGTCACAAAGTAAAAAATCGTCAACAGTAGCTCCGCCCGTTAACTTCCCTTCGTATAAGGAACAACGGGGATCAAGATCTTTAGAAGGTTAGGTTAGGTTAGGTTAGGTTAGCCTTTTAGCCCCCGTCAACGTCTGCGGCACAACCCACACGGTCCCTGCCCTTCCCTAGCCTTAAGAAAGTGAAGAGATGGAGGTAAAGTTTAGGAGAGAGGGGAAATATGTAGTGTAAAGAATGGCGGTATATAACAGAGTGGAGGGAAGAGATGCTCATGGGAGGGGAAGGAAAAATAAACAAAGACCATACAAAGGGAGAATACACAGAGATGATAAGTAAAATATGAAGAATGTTTAACGCCTTGCCTTGCCGCCGCCGCCTCCTGCCCCCACACGCCGCTGAACACTGTCTGGCTAAGAACACTCACGACAGCCTCTCCTCAATCGACTATTAGCCTCGACTCCAAGCGCTTTACGGAACTTCAAACGTCTTTTGCAAACGTAAGGAGGAGGGGGAGAGATGGAGGAGGAGGAGGAGGAGGAGGAGGAAGAGGAGGATGTATTGCAGAGTTCTTCGGGTCTACAATGTGATATTCAAACACTTATCCTCCGTCGTGAGTGACAGCCAAGACATGCCATCTGCAGACTTATCTCCGGTTTTATATTTACATTGTTCTGCCTCTCTCTCCCTCTCCACACACACACACACACACACACACACACACACACACACACACACACACACACACACACACACACACACACAGTTCCATTCTTGCAAACTTTCTCTAGGAGTGTCGACGGCCATGCAGTTTCGCTTTCCATCCTTTCTGCCCACTTTCTGCCCCCTCAAGACGTCCATCCTCTCCAAAACCTTACCGGCGAAAGACAACTCATATCACACTACCACTTAAGTGTCCGAGATGTTTAAACACCCCGTAGCTGCGTCCTGGAATCCGGTGCGGCGGGTTTTGTGCATCAGTAACTCTTCCAAGGAGTTTCCCAAGCGTTCAATATTATCTCCGTGTCCAATAAGAAAGGAGGATTAAAGAGTCTATAACTACTAATATTGTTAATGAACTTTCCCAATGATTTCAGTTATTACACAGCTTATCAGGCTTTGTTTTTTTTTTTTTTTTTCCATTTTGCCATTAGGCATGGGGGCTATCTCAGTGATGGTCGGCCATGGTCGGCCCAAGGCATGGGCCTGATGGTCGGCTCTGCCCGCTGGCGCGGCAGGCGAGAGTGTTTATATGCATATTCAGCATTGGCTGCTGCCCCAGAACTCGTTTCCTGGATTGATTCGCGGCTTCCGGCTTCGGCTTCTCAGAGGTGGGTGGGGACAGGACAGCATGTGGGTAGTTTGGCCCACTCGCGGGTGACTGAAAAATCGTGGTAGCGTGGTGGAGATTGAACTGCGTCGTCGTCCATCACGCGGTGAATGTGGGCCCAGTACGCTACCAGCTCGGCCACCGCCTACCCTAAAAGCTAACATGTAGACTGCCTATCTTCTTACTTTTAATCAACGTGTCCGGATCTGGTTTGCCGGGAGATTAGCGTTCCAGCGGACCGCCAGGCACTCCCGGACCCGAGGTGAGGTACTGGGGGCAGCTTTCACTGCTCAGTAACAGTCCAGGGTCGAGTCCGTGCCCGGAGAGGAGACCCTCGAAATGGACTGGGTCAAGCTTGTCGTGCCATGTAGTTTTAGATATTCCTAACAAATAAATCATCGAACCTGTGGATTTTTTTTCAATGACTTTTTTTTATATATTTCTTTCAATTATGAAAGCTATTTTGTCCTATTGACCCTATGCAATCTCTTTTTACAACATTATCCCAAAATGCTTTCGCTTCAATAATACGATAGAAAAAGGTGTCGAGCCACAGCCCCATATTCCTTTAAAAAACTGCACTATATAATTATATATCCATTCTAAACCTCGATACCAGACTGTGCTGAACGGTCTGAGGAGTGTGGGTGATGGCACCACAGCCACGCAGCGCCGCCCCTCCCTGACAGCCCAAAGTCTGCTCGCGAAAGTCAAGACTTCGCTAGATGCCCGTATGTAAGACGACTGTGTGTGTGTGTGTGTGTGTGTGTGTGTGTGTGTCATTCACCATGGTCTGATCATGCGATCGATACTCGTTTTGAGCATAGAACAACATATTCGTTGTTTTTAACCTTGTGTCGTCGAGCAAGAAACCTTTAGAAGTGGGGCTCTCAGCGCTGCCTTCTCCGCCATAGCTTTGCATGCAGGTAGCGGCTAAGGGCTGAGCCTATCAGGGCCAAGGACTGCGCGGTACATCATCAACCACTGATGCACTGAGCACAGCAGTGTTTTTAGTTGCACTAGACCCTGTACTTGATACTAAACGATAAACCGATAATTGTTATAAAAAATACAAACAGGACAACCCAAACCTGCAAGCTTTACTTTGAAGCTCCTCTTTCCTTCTCCACGCAGCTGAATTATTCCTACAAAAGTTTAATCATGGTGTTTAGTGCACGAGAATAAGTAAAATGTAAGTTTGCCGCGTGGTTCTCAGAAAATGTTTCTATGAATAAAACAATGTGTTTTTATGAAGCATCAGAAGCAGGTACGCAGGTGTATACAAAGCTTTCTTACAGGCTCGTCACTGAAGGTCTCGGGGAGATTTGTTATACCCTCCTATGATATGGAAATACTCTTAATGGTGCTTAAGTAGCCCTTTGCTGACATTCTTCATTGATAAACCAATATATAGAGAGCAGGCAACTAGCCCCTCCATTCTCCTCGTGAAACCAAGGTATGTTCTTTACATTGTATTAAAATAATCAATATTTTTTCGCATCTGCTGAAGAAATATTCTTTCAAATTGGCGCAACATTACATGCATTAAGGAATATACGAGTTAAGTGTATCACGAAACCTACTACAAACTGAGACATGGAAAGAAGCCAATGAAAAAGACAAAAGCAGCCTCAGCCTCACCAGCCACACTCCACAAGGACAATACCCTCCCCCCTTCACCCCAGCCCCTTCACCCGGCTGCTGAGGAGGCAGTCATGTTGCCCCCGATTCCAGGTACACAGCCCCACGAGCCGCCGCTGCCCCGCCCACCCTCATTCTGCCCCTCCCTCGCCCTCCATCAGTGTGCCGGAGGACTGGGGCATCAAACACTTTATAAATGCTGCCCCCTACGCCACTCTTATGAGGTTTATTCAACGTTCACCAAAAATGGCACGCTACATAATTAAGTATTTGTATACGATGGTCTACTATGCATCCTAAAGACAACTCGAGCGATGATAGGTTGATGTGTATTGATAAACAGACGCACAGGAGGGAGCTGGTAACTACGGGCCGGCTCGACACTCCAGCACGGAGTCATTGAAGCGCCCGAACCAAACTCTGTTCTCCACAATGATGTGTTATTTCTACTCAATACCAAATACTAATAATGAGATTTCCTAATGTGTGGTTTTCTAAAGTTTCCTTCCTTAATATCAACGCCAAACACTATATACTACAGGGAACTTTTACAGTATTTTGTGTTTGGTTGGGGAGCTTACAAACTTGTGTATAGGACTGTACTACTGGCCCTACGTGTTGCCGCTGCTGGGATGACTCAGGAGGTAAGTAGTTGAGCAGTATATATGAGCGCAGTGGCCGATGTACGTTTCTGGTGAACCCTGCAAAAAACGAGGTCCTGGAGCCCGGATGTTAAGGGGTTGTGACGCAAGTCACGCCAACACCATTTAGGAGACGGAGAGGAGCTATAGCCGTGGATGACAGGCCGCAATTTAACACGCCTCGCTACCTGCCTCTGCCTGTCCTGACCTTCACTGAGGCTTGGACCTTCTACCGAGCTAACAAACCTTAATGTTCCCTCTTATGGCAGTAGCAGCAAAAGTGGAGTCAAACATTAATTTCGACACTTAATTTTTTTTCTTTATGATATCCTAAAAGTGTGGAGGGACAAGAATATAAGTAACAGTATGTTTCTTCTCGTTACCCTTCCCCCGCTGCACAGACTCCACCACGGAAAATTAGAGGCGACCCTGGAACTGTTGCGTAACACTTCATTTACATCAATTTTTAAAACATTTTTCTAAGTCTTCACGAAGTGTTACAGTTGGTCAAAATGTGCTGCCACGGCTACCCAGGGACGAGTAAATGGTATTGAACATTTGCCAAATCTTCCAATTCGTTTGTGCCATCCGTGTCGCAATACCACGGCTTCTTCAGGGAATTATATCAGTAATGGGAAAACTATTTGTACAGATGAAACTCCTACCTTGAAAATAGTGCATCTGTACTTGAAAAAAAAAACTTGCTGATTACGAGAAAAAAAAAATTTGCTTATTTTGTAATATAAAACTAATAACTCATGTATACACACACACACACACACACACACACACACACACACACACACACACACACACACACACACACACACACACACACACGCACACAGCACTGGATGACTGACTGAGCATCGATTAGGGGCCAAATACGTGGTTGACTGAGATCTTATTAAATCAATGAGTTACATCGAGACGAGCAATGTGTACACGACCGAGATCCTTCGCGCTAAGCAAGTCGTTTTTGGAGCTTCTATACATCAACTGCTTCATGTAGGAGCTAATCGGATGAATCTTGAAAGCAATTTAATTCTTAAGATTATCATTACGCGGTGCATCATACGAATCAAAGTCACTCCAGGGTCGCCTACAGCAAGTTGCGGGAGAGGTGCCACTTGACCCATCCTGCTGGAGGCCCCAGAGCAAATACCACGGCCAAGAAGAGGAACCATTGAGCTTGAACACACAGATAACTGCCACCAACAAAACAAATACCACGGCCAAGAAGAGGAACCATTGAGCTTCAACACACAGATAACTGCCGCCAACAAAACAAATACCACGGCCAAGAAGAGGAACCATTGAGCTTCAACACACAGATAACTGCCACCAACAAAACAAATACCACGGCCAAGAAGAAGAACCATTGAGCTTCAACACACAGATAACTGCCGCCAACACAACAAATACCACGGCCAAGAAGAGGAACCATTGAGCTTGAACACACAGATAACTGCCGCCAACAAAACAAATACCACGGCCAAGAAGTGGAACCATTGAGCTTCAACACACAGATAACTGCCACCAACAAAACAAATACCACGGCCAAGAAGAGGAACCATTGAGCTTCAACACACAGATAACTGCCGCCAACACAACAAATACCACGGCCAAGAAGAGGAACCACTGAGCTTCAACACACAGATAACTGCCGCCAACAAAACAGGAAAGGCAAAAAAGGTGGAGAGAGGTGCCACGCCCCATCTCGCTAGAGGCCGAATGACCAGACGTCCCTGCAAAAGTAACTCTCGTTCACCTACCTGCAGCCACCTAAGAAAGTAAATTTTACACCATAACATGTATTATGAAATCAGACAGGCGATATTTACAGTTAGCAACGTTCATTTCATACGATAATTTTAGGAAAAGAAGAGGTATGAGTACAATGCCCATCCCTGCCAGCGTGATGTATCTTACCGTTACTAATCAAGAAGATCATCATTTTCAGCGAGTCGTTAGAGTTGAGTGGTTATTTTAATAGCAAGATAGGTAAGATTGAACAGATAAAACACGATAAAGTGCGGACACAAGTCCTCCCCCTTTCCTGCCGCTCCGTGGCCCGCGGCGCCCCATGGATGCACCTCAACCTCTTCCCTCTTGTCGGAAAATAAGAGGACTGAACCCGCCTCGAGAAGGACACCACCGCGCTTTGCCGCCAGGACCTGCATCAGATTATTGGGTCTATCAGATAGTCTGCTACCGCTACGATGACAGCATCGAAGGCTGAAGAGGGAATGTTCAAACCTTCACAGATCAGGATGCAGAAGCAATTTGGTTCGGTCTTATTTTTAACCCTTGACGAGGAGACCGCCTTCTCCCTTGCTCGTTTGGCGAGGGATAATCAGTTGGCCATCAACCTTTATGAGGAGGAGGGCAGGTCTCGGGACGTCGTTTTACGGTATCCCGGCACCAGTCCCTTGACCCCATCTTGGAGGACCCGTTCGTCAGCTTCGCACTGAGGTGTACGTACAAGGCAGGTCAATGTCACTCAGAGCCAATTCGGCAGGCGGAGGTGACGTTCCCGCTGGAGATTCCCTCCCATAGTCCTTTGACTTAGGCTTTTAAAGTACATTCTCCGTCAGGAGACTAACCCGGAGCCTCTGCGGTGCTTCAACTGCACTTATGTCGTCAGGTATACGGGTATATGCAGGTACTGTATATACCCATATGCCCATACGTGGCGTAAGGCCCTGGAAGGCTGGTGAAAACTGGGTGCCAGATGGCCAAGCTCTGAAGAGGGACACCATGCTAAGTTCAAGGCCTGACCTGTCCGCCTGAGGAGATTACATCTATGGCTGCAAAATGGGCCTTTAGATACTTTGCTGCTCAGGGACCAAGCTTTCCCCCATGCGGCACCAGCAAAGATTGGTCGAAGCAAGAGCCCGACCGCTCCCCCCGCCCCGCACTCTACATGAGCACCACCATCACCACCACAACCACCACCACAACCACCACCACGGTGTGTGTGTGTGTGTGTGTGTGTGTGTGTGTGTGTGTGTGTGTACGTGCCCGCACGGACGGACATTGTCGCAAAAGATTACCAAATCTACATCTAGCCTGGCTCAGGGCCGGCCCATGTGCTGTACGCGGCGGCCCATGAGCAGCCAGGTATGACAACATTACCCCCTCGCCAGAACAGTATCCTTGGGGCGCGTCAGTCTGTGTTCTTGTCCCGGACGAATGGCTGCGGGTCAGGGGAGGCTGCTCAGTGACGCCACATACCAAACAACGCACACCAACCCAACTATGAGCGAATACACACTTACCTTTTTGTTGTTGTAGATGTCTCGAGCGAAGTGCCAGTGGTAGGCGTCTAGGGAGTAGGAAAGCTCGAAGGACGTCACCCACTCCTCGTCGTCCCCTTTGCCCTGCGTTAGGACGCCGGTCACCTACAGAGAGTGGAAGAACAGACTCAGTGGCAGCCATGGTCAAACTGAACAAGGATACATTTCGATGCGACACTGAAAAAGGGAAAGGAAAAATGAACGAAAGTGAAACTCTGTCCTACCTGAAACATTTCAAGACAACAGTATGACGATCAGAGAAACTGCTAAAAATATTGCTTCATTAAAGTTGCGTAAATTTTCAGCGGTCTTTGAACAATATAATATTCCTAAAAGTCGTTTAACGTCGTATGCGTTTGAACAATTTAGAAAAGTTAGAGTTGCTGAAATTTTGGGGGTATTCGAGTTTGAGGATACTTATGGCTATCAGTTTAGATAATATGCAGCCACAGGCAAGCAACATTTCTCTGCCCAGCGACAAAGCCAGCGCAGAAAGAGCTAACACTGCAGGCGTCAGAACTAGAAAGCAGCAAGCGTATCTGAGAAACATTAGTAAATTTTGAAGCCCGATCTTTTTTTTTTCCCAACACAAACAATTGGAAGCGGA
The DNA here is from genome assembly GCF_024679095.1 of Eriocheir sinensis. Lineage (NCBI taxonomy): Eukaryota > Metazoa > Arthropoda > Malacostraca > Decapoda > Varunidae > Eriocheir > Eriocheir sinensis. The sequence continues at coordinate 476,994 of NC_066550.1, read as the reverse complement.
CGCCCAACCCCTCGTCGAGTGGCTTCTGGTGTTCGCGGCCGCCGAGTGGGAGGCGAGACAAGCGTGTACACGAGGCAAGCTTTCTGCTGACTCATAGCAGCACCATGTAATCCTTGACCACGGTTAACAGAGACGACGCTTTTTTTTTCCCCTTTACGGCAGGTGACTCGGCAAGGTTACAGTTTCTCCTCAAAAACATGACCACCTGGACGCCGCGAAAGAGGCAACTGCTACCCACAAACGTTCTAGACGAGGCAATAAATCAAAAAGCTTAACCCACCTGGGCCGACATTTATTATTGCAGTTTCTATATCTCAGTGGATAAGTGACGCCATTCAGGTATACAAGCGTGCGCATTAAATATTTCGGCCCGGTTCGTTTATTATACCTGGAAATTTGAATAAAGAACAATGACAGCCTTTCATGATACACTTTAATAGACCTGCACCCAACTAAGTTTACGATACCTGCTATAGATGCAATAATGTACTACGCTATTGATGCTGTGAACGAAAACAAGAATGGTAATAGAGATAAAATATAATGACAGCCTTTCATGATACACTTTAATAGACCTGCACCCAACTAAGTTTACGATACCTGCTATAGATGCAATAATGTACTACGCTATTGATACTGTGAACGAAAACAAGAATGGTAATAGAGATAAAATCGTTCATGATACAGTTTAATAGACCTGCACCCAACTAAAATTATGTTTACGATACCTGCTATAGATGCAATAATGTAAAACGCCATTGATACTGTGAACGAAAACAAGAATGGTAATAGAGATAAAGAAAAAAATTAACTGCGGCACATCAAATTGTAGGACACTAGTGCACACGCGGCAGGATATGGATTTGCTCTCAGCCCGGTAGCAGCGGGGATCATGTTTCTTAATGGTCCCTCTAAGCGAAAAAAATGAGAAAAATCATCACTCACACAAACCATTTCATAATATATATCAAAGCATTTGTGATCAGTTTACGTATCATCTATTTTTAGGGGTTTATATCATGGCACAAATTTGGCCCGTCGCTGCTACCGGGTCAAGGGTCAATCTACTAATTCTTACCTTGGCCGGCACACCGAGATTCACGAGGACCCACTCGCCGGCGGCCCTCCTGCCGGCACACCACGCCCGGCCATTAGGCTGGTGCAGGCGGGCGTACTTGACCTGGCAGCCCGCGTCCCACGTCGCCGGGTAGGACGACGAGGCGGAGATCTGCCAGTCCAGGACGTCGCCGGTAGTGAGGCCGAGCGGCAAGGAGCAGCCTGCCGCCAAGGGGAAAAGAAGGTCACGCAAAGAAACAAAAAAAAAGAACAAACAACAGCAGACCTGCTGGTCCTGACGAGGCTGTTTGTGACAAGCTACAATAACTATCTAATCAAAGGTGGAAGATGAAAGGACAGCACTCACGGGGGGGAGTCACGTGTAGGAAGGGGGTATGCAAGGATAGAAAAAAAGAGCATCCTGCCCGCCCAAGGGAAGAAAAGGTTAAGGGTGGCCGGCAGGCGTGGGAAGATATGTAGCACGAAGATGAAGAGTGGGAACTTGATATGGAGCAGCCTGCCGCCGAGGGGAAGGGAGGGATGATGGGGGCCGGCAAGCAGAGGAAGGACTGTTAATGGGAAAGAAATTTTAGTGCTTGAAAACGTTCTGGATTGTTTATGTTGTATTTGTAGGTATAGGAAGAAATGCAGAAAAGGAAGAAAGATTGTATTTTGAAAACTTGCTGGGTTGTCTATGTTATCTAGTGGACATTGCTTTATGACTTCTTAGAAATAGGAATGAGTGGTTTGCTTAAAACAATAGTGAGTTAGTAGAGTTAGTATTGCAGTTAGTTAGTGAATTAGTAGAGTTGGTATTGCAGTTAGTTAGTGAATTAGTAGAGTTAGTATTGCAGTTAGTTAGTGAATTAGTAGAGTTAGTATTGCAGTTAGTTAGTGAATTAGTAGAGTTAGTATTGCAGTTAGTTAGTGAATTAGTAGAGTTAGTATTGCAGTTAGTTAGTGAATTAGTACAGTTAGTATTGCAGTTAGTGAATTAGTAGAGTTAGTATTGCAGTTAGTTAGTGAATTAGTAGAGTTAGTATTGCAGTTAGTTAGTGAATTAGTACAGTTAGTATTGCAGTTAGTTAGTGAATTAGTACAGTTAGTATTGCAGTTAGTTAGTGAATTAGTAGAGTTAGTATTGCAGTTAGTTAGTGAATTAGTAGAGTTAGTATTGCAGTTAGTTAATGAATTAGTAGAGTTATTATTGCAGTAGTTAGTGAATTAGTAGAGTTAGTATTGCAGTTAGTTAGTGAATTAGTAGAGTTAGTATTGCAGTCAGTTAGTGAATTAGTACAGTTATAATTAGTATTGCCTCCACAGTTACCACCATAATCACAATGTTCCTGCCTTTGCTACTGTTTCCACTGCTGATTTTAATGTTACTGCTACAGCTACTACTACCACTACACCCCAAAATTATCATTATTATTTAACAATACAACAGAAAGGAGTTGCATTTCACAGCTCACAGCTTTGCTTCGTCATTAAGAAAACGCAGCAATTAACATACAACACAATTTTACCAACTTCCTCCCGATGGATCATCAAGCTTCATAAATTAACACCCAAACCCAAGGCTCTTGACACCCGCAAGCAACACCTCGTCAGGCAGATCCAACGCGGACCCAATCAACTCTCAACATGCTCAAAACAGTTCACAAAGCGGCAAGGGAGATAAATGAGTTACTATTACAATGGGCGCTTGCTCTCTTATCTCCCCGTTTCTGTCTACCTGTTTGTTTGCTTATGAATCTGTTTTCCGTCTTTCTATGTCTCTGTTGGTCCGTCTGTTATCTCATCTGAGTGTCGGAATGGTTTTTCGTATGTCCGTTTGTTTGTTTTTCACGTGTTTGTGCATCTGACCGTTTGTTTGTTTGTTTGGCCGTTTTTAATTCATCTACGGCTCTCTCTCTCTCTCTCTCTCTCTCTCTCTCAAGTCACAATATTGTATCTCGCACGCTTATCTCCATCGTTAACTTTGTACAAACACATTCCGCAGTTTTCGTTTTAGCCGCAGGACACTTCTGCACAAATTTCAACTTCTTCCCATTGGCAGGCCACTCTTGCCGCTGTCGAGCTTTTTATTCAGCACAAGTCCAAACACGGCCCAGCTTAGTACACGTAAACCAACGTAAAGAGGTTTAGAGTGACGTTAATATTCATATACTGACTGAGTCTGAAAGTTGTTTTTCCGTCTTTTTTTATTTTTTTTACTTAAGAGTATTTGGCACGTTAACGCAGCCATACTGAAGCATATTTTAAGACCTTGCCAATTGGATGTGGACGCGATTAATTTTAGTTAGGCTTATTTACAATAAACATGCATGTAAGCTTGCAATATATTACGTTAGTCGTGTTTGACTTTCTTTTATACAGATGGATGTAAACAGTGCTTGGAGTAAATATATCAGTGATAGATATACATTGGCTTCCAGCATCTGAAACAGGTTAGTTATGTCTTGAGAATAAAATATTTCTAAAGGTATTTTCAATGCAAAATGCAATACTGAAAAGTATATCAAATGCACTGTTTTCAAAATCGACACAGAAGAAAACGCAACTTGTGAAATTAATATGATGGTGTCTTTTACGGATGAGCTGATTCGTTTCAAAATGTAGGAAATCACAAATATAAACTTTCAGAAAAAAACAAACATCATGATGAACTTACAAACACACACACACACACACACACACACACACACACACACACACACACACCTATTTATGAGATTCAGAAGATAAGGTTAGTTTTATGGTTTCCGCACCAGCAAGGGGAGGGACGTGGTTTTCCTTAAACGCGCAACTTCGGGCAGAGCTCCGTTTTATCCCAACAGCAATGAAAACTGCACGCATCTCTCCAAGACCACTGATGACTGGGCTTTTAGTCTGTAATGTCTATCACGCATTTTTATCGACCATTCCTTCTGTGAAGTTATATAACTGTTCCCCTTGACACGAATCCAAGTATCTTTTAATATTTGTCTTTACAGTAATTAATTTTCCGGTTTCTGAACACGACACCGCAGATAAATCAAAGAGTGTGCGTGCGTTAAACGCCGCCTCAAAAGACATAATAATTCCTCCCGCCTGTGTGTGCGTGGGTAGAATTAGCAACACCAAAGGCGACGGGTGAAAAAATTTACGAGTCTGCAAGTACTGCGATATTTACTTCCCCCACAACATCGACCACCTGCAAAATTTCATCACTATTTGTTTGCCACATTAGTTTGCGCTTTTGTACCCTGCGCCACGCTTCTTCACCGAGGCGTTAAATGGTCGCGCAAAGTAACATCCAGGATCGAAACTTTTTAGACCCTTCTTTTCTTGTATTAAATCAACTCTTTTATCACTCATTAATTACTCCATAAATGATCTCACCGTCTCGTATCCCTGGTAGCGTGATCCGGCTTAAGTTGTTATTGGAGACTGGTGTTCGGGGATAAACAAGGGAAAAAGAAAATATACATTTATTTAAAATTAAATGAAAGTAATTGCCTTACGCAATATTCTATGCTCAGACGATCATAACACTGGCATATTCAGCAATGGATGCAACATATGACAAACGACATGTCTTAAACATAATACTACAATATGTGCTCAGTTGTTGCCAATAATAATAACACTCGTCGTTCCACAAGCAGTGGTTTGTATCTCTCTGCTTACATCACAATCATTATGTACTCTCTTCACAAAATCCTAATAACACATTCCTATAGTATAATCTACTACAAGTCATGGAAACACCCAATTTTACCACACCCAGTGGTTTTACCTTTGCTTTACATCGCAAACAAATAATCACAATCCTGTCCCACTCACAATCCTACTTCACATCTCCTACATTATAATCTCCAGGACAATACAGTCGGTTTCCCTTAGATTCTCGAATTTCTACTCACGATTAAGATCACAGCAGCCATCCTCGGCTGAGTGAGTAGCAGGTCTGCTTGAGGCGAGATCCAAGCTCGGTCTACTCATACCACTGATTTCTAGGCCACATTTTTCTTTGCTTTAGGCGGACTTACATCCTTGACACGCCCTTAATTTTCTACATAACCAATGGCCAATACTTCCTGTCACACCCATCTGCTCGCTCATTATGTTGTATTGTTTTACTTCTCCTGCTATTCGTGAGTCAGTCTTAAGACACTCCCTCAGTGATTTTTCTGTTAAATTATTGGCTCATAACATGTCGCCACGACTGACGTCACGGGTCAGAGTCTTTTTCAATGGTTGTTCACACTTTCTGACCACGCCTACTGGGTATCTGTTTTCTGTATCTGAGTCTGGGTATCTGTTTTCCTTTACCCTCGTTGTTTCCCCTCTTTTGTACTTGAGATGTTTACACTTATATATATGTCACCCTTTTTGTTAGTGTTTGTCCTGTCAGATGTTTACTCTGTACTGTTATGGCTATTCCTCTTGTTTGTTCGTTTTCTGGTTCCTGACATACTTCCCCTTCCGGAAGATCTCGCCCCTGAGATCTCACAGGTGTTGGTGGAGAAGATACTCGTTGCAATGTCTGCAGTTGGCTTGAGTCTGAAGTATGCAGCGTCGTGCGTAGCGCAGGACATAGGAATACCCCACGGCAGACGCCACCAGCAGTAGAACCAGGATCACGACAATGGCGAAGACAATCCACCAATGGATTACGGGTTGAAAGGGCTGATCCGGCTCGACCACAGAATTGAGGGGCTGCAAGCCAGCTGTTAGCTCCTGTAGGGGGATGGACTCAGCACTGCGAAGAGAACCTTGCCGAAGCGTCAATATACCACTACCCGTCAAGCTGACAGTATGTCTGTTTACAGGTTATGGCATGTGAGTGTCAGAGTGATGGGGGAGGCAAGTGAACAGGTCCAGTAGCCAGGACGTTTATAAACATAGGGGGAAATGTTTTCAAGACTATTGTGTGGCAGAGGTTGATCACTGACTCATGTTTCAAGAAAGCAGCCGATTCACAAGAGGCTGCGTCACTAGCCTCATGGAAGGGGCCTGTGGGAGGACAAACTAACATATGGTTATTCTTGTTACAGTGTTTTATACTAGAAAGCATAAAATATATTTTCCTATTCTCACTGAAGGCAATACATCTTGAATCAACACTATACATAAGAAAGTAAGTGCTATTCTGCACAGAAAATGGAAGGGAGTCGATTCGAAAGACATCAAAGGTGTCAATCGGATCTCCTCGCAAAGGTTTGGTGAAATATAAATTACGAGAATCGTGCAAAGCCGTTGTCCTGGAGGACAGTTATTACATCCCTATATAGAGCTAAAAAATCAAGAACTGCAAGGCACAAAAGACCTGGAGGCCGAGCCTAGGCTTCCTTTAATGTACTGAACAACTGTTTGTTTCACATAATGGTTGGAGTTATGTATGTTTGCAGGGGAGCCTGCAGACTCAAATATAAATCTTGTATACCTGGTCTTATGTGTCTCAATGCTAAGTCAAAATATAACAATTCTTGTAGGAGCTTTTTTCTCTTCCTAATGCCATAGTCTATAGTAAAATGGCGCACAACTTGGTTCAATACATCTACAGCTGAATATAGCCTATTAAAGGCAGATTGCATGGCATGCATATTACTTAATGATGTTGAGTTTTCCATAATAAACATTTAACTATATAAAATCTTTCTCAGTTAATGACTCTAGTCCTCTATTTTTTCATGAATAGCATTAACTTGAGCCTGGGTCGCGGTACCAAATAGGTTATTAGACAAGGATCCTCAAAAAAATTATTTCCCGTTTTTTTTTCTTTTTTTTTTTCTATAATTCATAGAAGCATGCAGCTTGTTTTGAATAGTAGTCATCTCATAGCCTAAAACTTTTATTAGATGATGCAACAATGAACTGAATTCGTTTTCAAAATTGAAGAGTGTGTATGTTATTGCTTTTACAGCTGGATACTCAGGTGACATTTGAATAACATTTCAAGTAACGAAGCAGTTAAAATCCGTGCTTTATATAATGCAGCTAAAACATCGTCTGTGAGGCTAAACGGTACTATAGTTTCTGTCTGTGAGGACTATAATATAGATAGTATGTTGGTGTGAAACTTTGGCCAGCACGTGTTGGGGACTCCTGTTGTGTCATTGAGTCGTACACCGAAAGAGTCAAATCAATCTGTTGTTTATTTCGTCATATTTCCGCTCAATTATTGCATTTTTATCCTTATACATTATTCCTGTTCTATATCGTATTAGTTTTGACATTACATTAGGCAACTCTTGTACCGTCGAAGAGCGAAGGCTTTATCTATGCCGAGGTGGCTCTGAAAGATTGGGAGTAACCTGAAAAGGTAGGGCCTGTGCATCAGCTGTTTATTGCTGTTGTAGAACGAACATTATTTAATGTGTCATGAGTAGCAGTCACCTCTCCGCTACGAGTGATTATTTTCGGTAGAAGTTTTCTCAGCGATTTCAGGGTTGAGCAATGCAAAGAATAGATCAGTGTCTGTCTCTGGATTTAAAGGGTATGCTCGCCTAATCGTTGGACATTGCTGCACGTCGATGCAATCTTCATGAAGGACTTTTACTCTATCTGTGGGGACCGTTGAAACCTTACTAGTCCTGAGGTTTATAACTTTTACCATTATATCACTGATCTTCTCTGTTACCCTGTAGGGTCCATCAAAAATAAGTTACAACTTTTTATTTACTTTTTTCTGTGGTCTCGTTTGAGGAACACTGTCTCCAACGTTGATCGTTTTGATTTTGAAGCTTTGTATTTCTTTTCTATTTCTTCTCTACCTTTTTCAATGTAAACCTGGCATCTATCATAAACTTTATTTGCAATTGCAGCCATTTCCTTTTCATAGGAGTCAATATCATAAACTTTCCTTGCAATTGCAGCCATTTCCTCTTTACAGGAGTCAATATCATAAACTTTCCTTGCAATTGCAGCCATTTCCTCTTTATAGGAGTCAATATCATAAACTTTCCTTGCAATTACAACCATTTCCTCTTTATAGGAGTCAATATCATAAACTTTCCTTGCAATTGCAGCCATTTCCTCTTTATAGGAGTCAATATCATAAACTTTCCTTGCAATTACAACCATTTCCTCTTTATAGGAGTAAATATCATAAACTTTCCTTGCAATTGCAGTCATTTCCTCTTTATAGGAGTAAATATCATAAACGTTCCTTGCAAATACAGCCATTTCCTCTTTATAGGAGTAAATATCATACCAGGGCTGCTGAATTTTTTTCTAACAGTGTAGGGTACAGGAGGATCTCTAAAAATCCTCTCTCTGTCTCTCTCGATAAAATAGGGACTCCTTTATGGTGCGATAATACGCAGCATTATAGGCCAAGATGTTTATAAGTAGCATTATCTCCCAAACGGACACATTTCCTAGAACATTCTCCTCAAAATGTTAACAACAGTATAATTTGCGCGCTTTATTATTCCATTCCCATTTGTATGGTAAGCCGTTATTCGCGTGTCGCACAGGTAGCTTCTAATTTATCTCCTGCATCACGGAATTAACGAACTCTGAACCTTGATCTGTAACAACTGTCTGAGGAACACCGTGTACACAAACAACATCCACGTACAACGCCCTTGCCATTTCGCGGGCTTCCTTACTCCGTAAGGGTACTGTAATCAAATACCTTTTAAAAACATCAACTATGGGCATTACGTATCGAACCCCATTGTCCGATACACCCATGGGACCCACAAGGTCCATGTGTATTCTTCCAAAAGGAGCGGTGACGTCTGGATATTGCCGCCAAGGAGCAGGGTGCAAGTTCCCAACTCACTTTTAAAACGACTACCATGACGCACTTCCTTACATAATTTTCTACATCCCGTTTCATTCCAGGCCAGAAAGCGAACTTTCTACATCGACATAACGTAACTTTGGTTCCTCCGTGCCCTGCAGTGGCGACGAATGAGCCAGAGTTATCGCCTTGGGAATACTTGGGGGGTAGAATCACCACCTTATTGGCTTCTCCGTACGGACTCACTAAAACACATCATTTATTTCCACCTGTAACTCTGACAGGGGCGGCATCTCACATTATGCCCATCTTCAACACAATATAACACATTTTCCACCTGTACCTCTAACAGGGGCGGCATCTCACATTATGCCCATCTTCAACACAATATAACATAATTTCCACCTGTACCTCTAACAGGGGCGGCATCTCACATTATGCTTTTTTTTCTCTGAGTCTTTGCTCAATTTTCATTCTTGGGGCTTCCTTCTTTTAGCATACTTATATGCTGGCTGCTCATCATGCAGCTCACTAATCTCCTGAATACTCCAGTCAAGTGTGTGGCCAATACACTCACTATTCAGGTCCATACATATCATGTATTTTATTTTCTAATTTTTCGGCGCCTGTTTCTTTTTCTGCACTAGTGCAATACCTTGCCCCTCATTATCCACGTGTTCCACGGTTTTTGTTGTTCCCCATCCCCAAACATTATCGCGCGTGTCCTTCTAATTCAATCTCAGTGTCCTGTGAGCCTTCATCCTTGATAAAAAAAAATCTGCTACTATATTTTCCTTGCCAGGCAAATGATTGATTGTGAAACCATACTCACTCATGAGAGTCTGCCATCTAGCTATCCTGCCGTTGGGACTAGCTACCTGTAACAACCAGACTAAAGGTCTGTGACCCGTGTGGATCTCAACAGGGTAACCCAGTATTAATGGGCGGTTTACGTGTAACCCATAAATTACTGTTAAAGCCTCTCGTTCAACTATACTGTACCGCTGTTCTGCCGTATTCAATTTCTCACAAAAAAAGATACAGGTCTTAGTTTATCATCATTATCCTGTTATTGCAATACTCCACCAGTATTGTAGTAGGATGCGTAGAGTGACTGTACCAAGCATTCTATCCTTAAGGGTTGAGAACGCAATTTTTGTTTCATCCGTCCATATGAGTGGAGTTTTATTTATTTATTTATTTATTTATTTTTTTTATTTTTTTTATTTTTTGTGTGTGTACCTTTCTTCCCTTTGTAAATCTTTAGAAAAGGAGCAACAATTTGTGAATAGTTTGCAATAAATTTGCGATAATAATTAGTCAATCCAAGAAATGACTGTAAATCATGAACAGTTTGGGGGGCCAGGACGTTTTGTATGGCCTCCAGCTTGCTAGATTGAGGTCTTATTCCCTCTGAGCGGATGGCATGGCCCAGGTAATCTACTTTGTCCTTAAAAAAGTTACACTTCTCCATCTTAAGAGTCAGTTTGGCTTCCTTTAAGCGATCCAGAATTTTGTTCTAAGTTATCTGCGTGATTAGAAAATATATCGCCCAGGATAATTATGTCATCAAGGTACACCTGAACCTTGTTGCTTAATAGTCCTGTAAGGACAGTGTTTATTATTTTCTTGAAGCAGGACGGGGCTGTTTTAAGGCCAAAGGGGAGGGAAGTAAATTCCCAATGTCCTGCTGGAGAAGAAAATGCCATCTTCTCTCTGCTGATTTCATCTTGGGGGATTTGATGGTAACCCTGTTTCAAGTCTAGGCATGGAAAAAAAACTTACTATCTCCCAATTGATTGAGTATGGTAATTATATTAGGGAGTGGGTACAGGTGTCACGTCTAATATGCACTCCCCTGAATTATCACTCCCCAGTCGTTTTTATACGTATAATTTGCACTCCCCAGTCATAAGTATACATAAAAATAACACTCCCCCAGTGTATATTATATGTGTAATATACACTCCCTCTGAATAATATGCACTCCCCTCCCTGTGTATACGTAATCATAACATTTAACTGCAACTTGGTTGTTATATAGCTGTATACAGAGAAGATTACCAAAAGAGTCCGAGCCACTGCTCCAAGCTGTTATGAATGAAACGTTTGCATTTTGTGGACAGAGTCGACTCCTGCCAGCACTAGCTAACTACAGTCAGTCCAGCAGGCCATATCGCTGAGTGCACTCCTCTCACTCTGGTCTAGTCCCAGCTGCCATGGATTTACGGTGCAATAATCACTATGCATTTCAAGATATTTTTACCTTCATCAGCAGTCATGCATATCCTGATGGCTTACTTGATAAAGGAAAAAAAGCTAATTTTCGACGCGCTTGTAAACCATTTTGCATTGTCGATAACAAATTATATTACAATAGAAAGCAGAAAAATGGTGACCCACTGAAAGTGCAAGTTGTGTGGAACGAGCAAGAAGTGAAGTGTGTGCTTCGGGAAATTCATGAAGGATTTGGTGACACTCAGGAGTCTAAAAGTTTGCGTGCACATCATGGAATTGCAGCTACAATTACTTTAGTCAGTAAGCGCTTTTATTGGCGCACTGTTGAAGCTGATGTGTCTACTTACATAAAATCTTGTGCTCAGTGTCAAAAAGTAAATCCCAAACTATCGAATGAAGCACCAAAGCTGAACTCTGTACCAGTTCCTGATACGGTCATGAAACAGATTGGAGTAGACATTTGCATTCTCTGAAATCAATGGCTACAAATACTTGGTTGTTGCCATTGACTACTTTTCGAAATGGACTGAAGCAAAACCACTGAAACAGAAAGATGCTTCAAGTGTAGCTGAATTTCTTTATGAACTTATAACAAGGCATTCGTGTTTTGATATACAAATTAATGATCAGGGTAGGGAGTTTGTTAACCATGTTTCAGAAACTCTGCATGAGCTTACTGGGGTGAAGCAAAAGGTGACTAGTGCTTACCACCCTCAAGCAAATGGGCTTGTAGAAAGACAGAATAGAACAATAAAGGATAAATTACTGAAAATACTTGAAAATGGTAACAACTGGGTTTCCTGTATTAATGGGGTGCTATTTGCTCACAGAACAGCTGTTCACAGATCAACAGGTTTTTCCCCATTTTTCTTGCTTTATAACCGTGAACCCAAACTCCCTGTGGACGTCCAGTATGGCATACAGAACCAGTCGGCAGCCTTTGAGTTTGATGAAGATTATGTAGTGAAAGTGGCACAAGCTATGCAAGACATTCGTGATCAGTGTAGAGCAAGTGCTACAGCTAATATTCAGAAAGCACAAGCTAAACAACAACAAGATTACAACCAACGACACAAAACAGCTTACAGTTACAAGCCTGGAGATCTTGTTCTTTTGGAAAACCTTAAACGTGCTGACAGGAAAGGCGGTAAGGCTTCACTTCCATGGAGCGGTCCGTTTAAACTTGAAAAATTATTGGCTAACAATACGTGTGTCCTTTCGTCGTCAAATGTGGAGCTTAAAAAGAAACAAAATTTGTGTAATCTAAAACCATTTGTTCAAAGGAGTACTGATGATAGTGTTAGTGACCAACCACATGCTAGTGCAGAGGCAAACATTCTTACTCGAATGTGGATTCCTTCTCTTGGACTGACTGACGAGGACAAGCAGATACTTATTAATAATGATTGGTTAAATGATAGGATTGTTGATGCTGCACAAACTCTACTTCGTAAGCAGTATCCTGTAGCAGAAGGGCTGGACACAACACTTTTTGCACAGAGGCCATGTGGATATGATTCATTGGGTTATAATGCTGTACAGATTCATTTTGATGAAAATAGGAATCATTGGTTCACATCTTCGACGTTCAGGATGAGGATAGAGGTAGCAGATAGTATGAGCCTCCCCAAATTGACTGAATCTGCACAAAAACAGTTGAAATCTCGCTATAAATGTCTTGCCAAAGATGGATGCCTAGAAGTGTATCTCATTAACTGTGATCAGCAACCAAATGTGAATGATTGTGGACTCTATTCAATTGCAAATGCAACAGAATTCCTATCGGAAGATGGGAATCCAATGTCTATATATGACAATACCAGGATGAGGCAACATCTTATAGAGTGTTTGGAAAACGGAGTGTTGTTGCCGTTTCCAAAGTCAATGAAACGTAAGCGAGGCAGGCAGAGTACAAAACAAACAAAACAAACAATAACAGTGTAAAAAATACAGTAATTTTATAATGTTCTACTATTAGTAGTTCTTTTGTAAGGATTTTTTAGGATTTATCAATAAAAGTTATATTTCTTATATTTTCTAACCTGAAATATGAAATAATTGAGTATAATTTGGTGGTATTATTATGTATTATGAACAAAAAATTATGATTGTACACAGGGAAAATACAAAGCAAATTACAATAACAGCGTTCTAATTATACAAATAGTTTGTATTTCTTTTTTAAAGACATCTATTTTTAGGATTTATCAATAAAAATGTCAATAGGAGTAACTATTCCACACGCTTTCCTGACTGTTTTACATGTAAATATTTTTGTATTTCTACTATACAGAGTGTTTGTTGATAAAATGTATAAGAAATATCTATATTTTTTTACTACCCACGACGTTGGCTGGGGGGAGTGCAAATAATTCAAGGGGAGTGCTAATATAATGTATAAAAACGACTGGGGGAGTGGAAATTATACGTATAATATTGACTGGGGAGTGCAATATCTGCGGGAGTCCTTATTAAATGTTACACCGGTCGTCCCGTAGTGTTTTATTAAGTGCCCGGAAGTCCAGACAAAGTCGTAGTACTCCATCTTTTTTTTTTTTTTTTTTTGGCACTGGAATAAGTGGGGCATTATAGGGTGATCGCGAAGGGCGAATCACACCCTGTTGCTGGAGCGATATAAGTTGTTCATTTACTCTGTCATGATAACTGATATGAATGTTATATGGACGCCTGTACACTACTTCATCAGTGTTTTGCTTGATGGTGTTTGAAAAAATAGGGCGTTACTGTTAATGGTTCTTGTTCTGTGGAAAACACTGTTATATATTTATCTATTAAGGACTTTAAAACCTGATTCTCTCTCTTCACTTGGGAATTTAGCGTCAACAATTTGATAGAGGCTTTTCTTCCTTACTTCAAGCTCTGCGGGCTTCAAGTCTGTTTTAGCTGTGTCAGCGGTCTGTACACTAGATACTTGTGGCAGATCAGCGTATAGCTCATGAGTGACAGGCTTCACAAATCCTAACGTTGTATTATCATCTATCTTTACACTCACTTTCAATATTCAAATACGGCACAGTGACATAAGATCTTTGATTGTCAGATGAAGGGGTTAACTTAACTATCCCTGAGCACAAGACTCTAGCCTGAGGAGTAGTAACACAAGGCTCAAATAAAGCTTCACTTGCCTGTAGTTGCGTCACTAGCGTTATGTAACCTGCAACAGATGCATGCAGTTGCAAAGGTTCCGCTGCTTGGCAACGTACGGCCTTATTTTCAGTGAGACCTACTTCATTTCCTTCTTCATTTAGCTAAGATCCTTCACCTCTAGATATAAGACATATTTTTCCTGGCATAATTGTATGGTTTCCCCTTCTATTATCAGTTTTAAGCTTCGTTCTTTTGTTCCTCATTTAGTTGCAATGTTTTCAAAATAATCTCGTGTTACACGACAAATCAGTACTCAACATAATATGAGTCGGCAAATCTACATCGCGTGTTATCAATAAGTCTTGGAAACTACTTTTTCCTTCCATATTAACTTGTCTTTTACCGTCATTTTCAATATGGTATCTTTGCACAGAGACAATATTCACGGGTTTCGCTTCACAGTTATTTACTGCGAGCCCTAATTCTTTAATAAATTCATCCGTTAAAAACTCACACACGCTCCTGTTTCTAGGAGCGCTGCCACTTTTGCATATGTATTATCATGAGTAGTGCGATCTGCCTAACAAAGTTACTCTTGAGTCATGTTAATTATAGCCTTCTTTTCATTATTTTTAAGGTCACTCCCTTGTTTGTTATAGCCTTCTTTTCCTTATATTTATGTGAGGCGGTTACTCCCTTGTTCGTTATAGCCTTCATCTTATTATATTAAAGGTTACTCCCTTGTTCGTTATAGCCTTCATCTTATTATATTAAAGGTTACTCCCTTCTTCGTTATAGCCTTCATCTTATTATATTAAAGGTTACTCCCTTCTTCGTTATAGCCTTCATCTTATTATATTAAAGGTTACTCCCTTGTTCGTTATAGCCTTCATCTTATTATATTAAAGGTTACTCCCTTGTTCGTTATAGCCTTCATCTTATTATATTAAAGGTTACTCCCTTGTTCGTTATAGCCTTCATCTTATTATATTAAAGGTTACTCCCTTCTTCGTTATAGCCTTCATCTTATTATATTAAAGGTTACTCCCTTGTTCGTTATAGCCTTCTTTTCCTTATATTTATGTGAGGCGGTTACTCCCTTGTTCGTTATAGCCTTCATCTTATTATATTAAAGGTTACTCCCTTCTTCGTTATAGCCTTCATCTTATTATATTAAAGGTTACTCCCTGTTTTGTTCTTCGCTCATTTTCCGTTTTTTCCACTGCAAGTGTGCATATTTATTTATTTCTTTATTTATTTTCATTTGTTTATTTAATGTTATTTGTAGTAGATAACTGAGGGGGGCACTACCCTGGCCTCCTCTTCCTCTGATTCTCTTACTTCACACATTTATCTTAATACTTCACACTATTGTCCATATGCTTCCTTTTTTTTTTTATTCATGACTTTTTATCCATACCTCACACTTTTCTTAGTATTTCACATTTTTTCTAGATCATACTCTACACTTCCTACCTGGGGGACGCGGGTTAGGCCTTTATAAAGTCACTCTATGGCTGCATGTCCGCCGCGGCACACCACCACCCTGTGAGGCGTAGAGCCCC
This sequence comes from Eriocheir sinensis, assembly GCF_024679095.1. Classification (NCBI taxonomy): domain Eukaryota; kingdom Metazoa; phylum Arthropoda; class Malacostraca; order Decapoda; family Varunidae; genus Eriocheir; species Eriocheir sinensis. Next base: position 461,289 of record NC_066550.1, on the reverse strand, counting down.
GTGTTCCCCTCCATCCTGGGGTAACAATCCTAAAACAAACAAACCTGGGAGGCGGGACGCTGCCGCTGCCTGTCACCTGACACCCTCTCACTAAGGAGTGGATCGCGGCGCGGGTGGAGAGAGACTGCCCATCCCTCTCCACTCCGCCCGGGAAGGAACTCATGAATTCTCGGTTGAGTCGCGTGTGCTACCCATTGCACTACAGAACAACAGTGGTTGGCCAGAGTTTCCATTACCATATCGTCAAAGTCCATGTCCTCCGGAAGAACCATTAATTATATAATTAAATCGTCACTATTATTTCCGCCACTTAAAACGAGCAAAGCTTAATGAAAATAAGAGTCGTTTTCTCGTCAGAGTAAATTAAACAAAAGCACTGTAAGCACATGTCCCTATTTATCCCTATACCGCTGCCGCCAGTTTTAGACCCTTCTTTTCTTGTATTAAATCAACTCTTTTATCACTCATTAATTACTCCATAAATGATCTCACCGTTTCGTATCCCTGGTAGCGTGATCCGGCTTAAGTTGTTATTGGAGACTGGTGTTCGGGGATAAACAAGGGAAAAAGAAAATATACATTTATTTAAAATTAAATGAAAGTAATTGCCTTACGCAATATTCTTTGCTCAGACGATCATAACACTGGCATATTCAGCAATGGATGCAACATATGACAAACGACATGTCTTAAACATAATACTATAATAGGTGCTCAGTTGTTGCCAATAATAATTACACTCGTCGTTCCACAAGCAGTGGTTTGTATCTCTCTGCTTACATCACAATCATTATGTACTCTCTTCACAAAATCCTACTACACATTCCAATAGTATAATCTACTACAAGTCACGGAAGCACCAAATACCACACCCAGTGGTTTTACCTTTGCTTTACATCGCAAACAAATAATCACAATCCTGTCCCACTCACAATCCTACTTCACATCTCCTACATTATAATCTCCAGGACAATACAGTCGGTTTCCCTTAGATTCTCGAATTTCTACTCACGATTAAGATCACAACAGCCATTCTCGGCTGAGTGAGTAGCAGGTCTGCTTGAGGCGAGAACCAAGCTCGGTCTACTCATACCACTGATTTCTAGGCCACATTTTTCTTTGCTTTAGGCGGACTTACATCCTTGACACGCCTACTGGGTATCTGTTTTCTGTATCTGAGTCTGGGTATCTGTTTTCCTTTACCCTCGTTGGTTCCCCTCTTTGGTACTTGAGATGTTTACACTTATATATATGTCACCCTTTTTGTTAGTGTTTGTCCTGTCAGATGTTTACACAGTTGTATATCTCACTCCTCTGTTTCCTCGTCTTCTGAGTCCTGACAGACATTTGCATGGGTCTCTCTGCGCGCATGCAATTGTAAGTTAAGACTTCCTCGTCGTCAACAAGATGACCTGCACCAGAACTCTTGCCTACCTAACAACGGAGTGTACAGACTCACATGACAAAGTCTAGAGTAGTCAGGTAGGCAAGAGTTCAACACTCTTTCTGAATAGAGTCTAATTTGTTGTACCTTCGAAATCGTGTTGAACTTTTTCTGAATATAGTCTAATTTGTTGTTCTCTAGTTGAAGAATTTTTGCAACTAGAGAGTTGCTGCGAACAGATTCAGATAGAAAAGAATATAGTTAAGATACGATTCTGAACTCTGTAGTGTGTGACACATTCAAGATGTATAGTATTGGTGCAGGTCATCTCGACTTATGCAAGATGTAGAGATACATGTCTTGACGATTGTCTGGAATCTGTTAGCACTGTACGACAAGGACGTTACATTTGCATGCGCGCAGAGAGACCCATGCAAATGTCACACACAACTAGAGAGTTGCTGCAAACAGATTCAGATAGAACAGAATATAGTTAAGATACGATTCTGAACTCTGTAGTGTGTGACACATTCAACTAGAGAGTTTCTGTCACACAACTAGAATATAGTCTATGAAGAACTTCTGTCAATGAAAGATACAAAAGCGAGAGATGCGTTTGTTAGAAGCATCGTATCCATCGTGACCGATTCGATAACAAACACGAACATCCGTTTGATCATAATCTCAGTGTGCTGATGGGTAACCGGTACTTACTGACACACGAAGATGCAGAATATGTCGATCGCGCAGAGCGTTATTTGGACGCTTTCATGTAGGTGTAAATCCAGGCAAGACAAGCATCACACGATGTTAAACTTCTTATTCGGCGTTAAAGACTACCACCAAGAAGAATAACAACAAAAGACAAACATGGAATTCGAGACTCAGGAAGACTCTGCTAGCAAAGTTGAAACAGGGTTGACACAGCAACAGGAACAACAACCGTCCAAGAAAACAAACAGGACGCAACGCAACAAGCAGGCGAAACCCGAAATGGTCCAGTCGGTACCCACTATTGTGATGGACATTCATCGTGTTGATCATTTAAATCTCAACACAGAATCTTTAGGTGTAAGAGGACTGACCACCAATTCGCCACCAGCACAGAATCTGTAGCTGACTGACCATAACGCACAACGGATGCCGCCAAGAATCTTTATCTGTAAGAGGACTCACCAAACATCAACAGCAAAAGCACTCGCAGGGAGTGCACACTATGTAATGTACATTTGTTAAATAATGTAATGTACGTTTGTTAAAAATAAAACAATGTAAATTTTGTTTAGTTTTTTTAATGTAAATATTACATAAATATACGTCCTCATAGAAGACAAATATTAAGATCTTTGCAAATCGCTAAACTACAAATCTTCTCCTATTGAGTATTGAAGATGGCTGCACATGTCTTACACTATTCGAGGCATATATGTTGGAACCATCGTACAAAATGTAATGGCTTACATAAACTTACATACACACGTATACATGGCAAATTGCGACCATAATTTTGGTTGTTTCTTGAGAAAGGTTTGCAATGATATCCAATTCCTTTCCGCTCACCACTATCATTAAACGACATAGTAGACATTTCATAATCTTCTCGAAATCGTTTTTGAGAAAAGACATGATATCAGAAATCGGAATATCCTTCGGTCCTTGACCGTTAGGAGCTGCTGCTGCTGCTGCTGCTGCTTCGCCGCTGTTAAATGTATTGTATTAGTACAATGGACATGAATTATGCTTGGTTTAATCCTGTTTTTTACTTTAATCGTTGTCGTACTCTTCGCTGTACTGCACCTAACGCAAAACAGTCAACGCAGACAACAAATCTTTCTTGGAAGCGGAAGCATACACAAAATTCAGAAATCTGCAATTTGACATTACTGGAGAACCTACTGCTGACGATATTAGGAATAGAGTAATACAAATAAAAAACAACGGAAAAAGCGTGTATATCAACGGCGGGATTGACATTTCGAACAACCTGCCTAATAACTCTGAAGATAAGACACAATTGCCTTTTCTCGATGTTCGATTCAGTACTGTGATGAACAATAATTTTATATGGAGTATGTCTGGGCCAGAAATGTCTAGCGAAGTCTACGAAAATTACATTTCAAAAATGCAATGACTCACCAAACATCAACAGCAAAAGCACTCGCAGGGAGTGCACACTATGTAATCTGTAGGTTTGTTGATGCGTACAACGAATACCCTGTCAAGACCCGCTCTGCGTTATATGTACACAAACCGCGGGACAATATTTACTTCGTGATCGATAACATGAGTTGCTAGATGACAGAGCTAGGGCAAGGGAGCGGTGAAGGTATGTTCGTGTTGTTGCGTATAAGCGAGGACGAGGCGATGGATTGTTTTAGGAAAATGTCCTTGCAGCACTTCGGACACGTGGACACGGATCGGGCGCACGACATGCAACAACACCCGTGAGTGCAAGGTTGGAAGATCACGTTCACTGGGTTAGTGGCACACAAGATGCACACGGCCACCTCTGACATCAGATTAATTTTTTTCTTTATTTTTTTTCGGGGAGCGACTACCTTGTTACTCTCTGTCAGTTTGCTTTTGGATAACGTCCTGATGCTTTTGGATAAGGTCCTGATTCAATGTTTCGGTCTTTTTCATCTCTTCTTGAAAGTCCTTCAATTCTGTTATCAATTGTGTTGATCTTTCTTTCTCTGAGATCAGATCGTTAATTTCTTGGGTCAGCCGTGCAATCTTTGCTGTTTGGGTTTCGGTCTTTAATAATTAATTTTTCTATTGTCTGGATTCTGACCATTTTTGAGTCAAATGATATCACATCAGGTTTTGACCTAATTGTGAATTCAAATGTTGATGAATTTAACTATTTTTTACATTGTCTGGATTTTGCCATTTTGAATTCAACTGTTGATTACGGTAACGTTTATTATTTTTTTTCCATTTTCTGGACTCGCCATTTATGGTTTGCAACTCCGTAAAAACAACTTTTATTCGTTTTTCCATTTTCTGGATTGACCGTATTACGGTTTATGATATTCATGGAGGTGAATAGAACTTAGTTTTATAGTTCGGATTCAAAATTATAAATTCTTTTGAAAACTCAATGAAAAATTCGTTAAGCACCTCGTCGTCATTTCTCTTCGTTAATCACTACACAGGCGCGCAGGTGATTAGTGCATTAACGTCGATCAATGAAATATCGTTAAACGTCTATTTTTGTATCAAAACAGATGTTCAATTTTCGGTTTGTTTCAAAATTAATCGATTTAAATTTCAAGAATCGATTTCAACATTAGCGGTGCTGCTGCTGCTAACGCTACCGCTGCCGTCGTCATCGCTGCTGAGCCCGCTGCTGCTTCTGTTGACAATGGTACTGCTTTCATCACCGAATCTGCTACTGTTGCACGAAGGCGTCGGTCCATAATGACGTCTTATGCGTTTAATCGGCGGTGGTGTCGCCGAAGACCCGTCTGAGTCCTCTTGCAAAGTGCTATTGAGATAGAGTCAGGATTAAAATCAGAATCGCTGTCGTCGTCGTCGTCATCTTCTTCGTCGTCGCCGTCTTCATCTTTGTTTTCGCTGTGATACATCGAGAGATGTCAGTTGCATACAACTTTAGATGATCGAACGACAGAGGTTTGGTAAAGAGATCAGAACTCTCTCCTGTGAGCTGTAAGCTGGCGAACCACCCTTCTATCTTTGACGTTTCAGCGGGGGTCAATTCCGTGTTCTTGTCCAAGTGTCTGTCTATTCTTTCTCGCAGTAGAGCGCGAGCTCGTTGATTCATTTCTTGGATCTTCAACGCCAAGCCGCCCGCCTGCACCATGTCAATCTTCCCCAGTAGCACGCTCAGTTTGTCGTAGAATGCAGCGCGCTTTCTCATGAACGACTTTCCGTTGTTGTGATTGAGGAACCACAAAAAACTGTCGGGCATGTTTGTGTTCTTACTCGAGGCGATGAGGCGCTCGTGATCGTGCATCGCCATGGTGTACGACCGGTGAGTCACAGTCACGGGAGAGCATCGCATGCTGAATTTGTTGCACACGTATTGAGTGATGTCTAGTTCGTCTTCGGAGAAAATCGTCTGACAGATAGCGTCGCATTCGTGATCGAACTCGCAACTCTGATCTACCTTCGAACAGTTCTTCTGACCGTACACCCAGTTGTTGAGGGCGTGTGTCGTGCCGACGGCAGTCATATTGATTGGATGGTTGCGCGAACCTATATCCACTCCGCGTCCGGTTCCAAAGCGTCGTCGTCGTTTATCCCATCCCAAAATGCAAAGCCGTGTCTGCGTTGACTGTTTTGCGTTAGGTGCAGTACAGCGAAGAGTACGACAACGATTAAAGTAAAAAACAGGATTAAACCAAACATAATTTAGTTCTATAGTGTTCTTTATCCTAAGAATCATATTATCATTTTAATTTATAACCGATAGTATCCTTGTGTGACTGATTAAAACAAAAAGGACAATTGAGATTTTTTTTATTGGAGTTTTTTTTTATTGATCAATACATGGCCAAGAGCATCCTTAAATTCCTGAGACGTTGAGACAGCATAGTGGACAGGGCAATAATCTTGACATCTTTATGACCGCTACCCAGAGACTTCAGTAAAAAGCTGTTTTCGATCAACTGTCCCCTGGCTATGCACAACCCGTTGTCCAGAGCCTCGTGGGTTATTTGATCGACGGCCAAATGTTGAGCCACCGATTTCCTAGCAGCGCCGAGAGAACTCTCCTCGCATGTGATCCCACTCGCTCTCAAGCGGTTCCGCAGTTCTTTCTTCATGTACAGATATACGCTTTGAGCCAGCGTCCGCTTGGACACTTCAGAATCTGTTGGTCAGAATCTGTTGGGGTGAATGTGAGGCCTTGTCGTACAGGGCGTCTGATTTTGAAGAGTTCGTCTAGTTGTTTGTGACACATGTAGACACACCACTGTCGATGTTGTTAGCGGAATCAGACGCCCGCCTCGCACATTCACTTGTCGAGACAAGTCGCACATTCACTTATTTAGGAAAGAGCTGGTGTTCACAAAAACAGAGTTGATTTGGTTTGATAAAATTTATTACACCGATGGGCGACAATCACATTTACAGTTATGAAGTGGCAACAAATCAGACTTAGGAATACATATCTTAACTCTCAACTCTCTATCTTAAACATCTGCGGAGGTAGGTAAGAGTTTAACACTTGAATTCAGTTGACTCACACATTCACTATGCAATTCGTCTTCTTACACCTAACAGCCACATCTGTTACATCTGAATCTAACACTTGAGTTCAACACTTGAGTTCATAAGAGTTTAACACTTGAGTTCAGTTAACCGTCGAGACAAAGTCACACATTCACTACAGGTATCACAAGAGTTCAGTTGACAGGTACTCGGATGTGTCGTCTTGTTACCCACATCTATTACATCTTACCTCACAGCCACATTTATTACATCTTAACTCTATTCTGACAACACTCCAGGTGTAGCAGCAATAAGAGTACAACTCTTATGTGGTAGCGGACAAGAGTTCTGTTGACAATTGAGACAAAGTCGCACATTCACTAGCAGCAGTCAAGTATGTGCAATTCGTCTTGTTAAACCTCACTTCCTGAGCGGGGTTTGATAATCGTAACCGAAAGGTGCGATTAATCGGTCTATTATAGACGTTAAGAGTGTGTGATGGGTTTGACCTTCTTTCAACATCATGATGACGTCGTACAACGCCATTGAAAAATTCAACAAGTAAAATGCAAAGCATGCCTGGCTAGCTCCGTTTTTACGTTCTTTGAATTTTAGAAAAGGTGAAGTATCGCCGAAAATAGGTCGACGTCTCTTTGCTAAGAGAGAGACGTTCTTCTCGCTGCTGTAATTTGAAAAGAAGAGTATGCTCGCAAGTATCCGCTCTGCTGCGTTGACTTTTAACATGAGCATACAAGTGTTGACACACTCCTTCAAATTTTTGAGACTCCTCAGCGTTGATTTGTAAAAGGAAACGTTGCTAGAAAAAGAGAAATAAATATTCTGAACCGCGTCTACGGCTTCGTTGAAATATAGTTCTGTCATCGTTTTTTTTATCAGAGTTATCATCGCCGATCGATGCCTTCCATGCCTTCATAAACTCTTCGATGTTTTTTACCAAAACTATTATTTTCTTATTTTCATCTTTGTTATGAGGAATCCTCAGACTTTTCTGACTTGTCACTTTGTCTCAGAGAATGCTGCAGATGTTGTGTGAATATGAGACTTTGTGTCAGTGGTAAACGTATTCTGAATACTATACGTGTTGTTGCATGACTTAAACCCTCAAGAGTTGGTGGTGAATGCGAGACTTTGTGTCAGCTGTAGACGGATTCTGAATAATATTGTGTGACCTGCGTGATTCTGAATACAAATCTTACTTTGTCTCAGAGTTGGATCAAATGCGTTGCAGATGTTGCTAGTTGTGTGAATGAGAGACTTTATGTCAGCAGTAGACTGAGTGTTTGTAGCATGTGTGAATACTTTTGGGTCACAAGGATTTGAATACACTTGGGTACACATTTATAATTTTTATTTAACACACATAAGAGATACATGTGAGATATAGACATTCGTTACATAATACAATGTTTACGAATCTCTTTCGCCAAAGAGTCAACAACACTGACGACTATCGACCAGTGAAGTGAAGACGACGAATTAATTAACTTTTTAAACGGTTAATTAAAACGTAATACTCATTTCTCTGACGGATACTGAAACAGTGTAATTGACCACAAGTTGTACAATTCACAGCTGCTTTAAAAATTGAAACAACTGCGTGTCGTATACATACAAACACTTGGTTTCGTCGATCCCAATCACATCTGGATGACGGACACGAACACAACGAAAATTTCGTAACAGGTTCCCTACAGGCCATACAGCTCAACGATAACGGAAAGACGAAACATGTTTGACTCTTCGCTCTTAACATTGCTCTACAAATTCGAAGAGTCTATTCAACACTTTGTATTTGCCGAACGTGACAGATTCAATTGGCGTAGGGCAGTCTAAACTATCGGTTGCTCTCACATTTGCACTGTGTGTATTTGCACTGTGTGTATTTGCACTGTTTGTATTTACACTGTGTGTATTTACACTGTGTGTATTTGCACTGTGTGTATTTGCACTGTGTGTATTTGCACTGTTTGTATTTACACTGTGTGTATTTGCACTGTGTGTATTTGCAGTACTGTGTGTATTTGCAATGTGTGTATTTGCACATTCACTTATTTAGGAAAGAGCTGGTGTTCACAAAAACAGAGTTGATTTTGTTTGATAAAATTTATTACACCCATGGGCGACAATCACATTTACAGTTATGAAGTGGCAACAAATCAGACTTAGGAATACATATCTTAACTCTCAACTCTCTATCTTAAACATCTGCGGAGGTAGGTAAGAGTTTAACACTTGAATTCAGTTGACTCACACATTCACTATGCAATTCGTCTTCTTACACCTAACAGCAACATCTGTTACATCTGAATCTAACACTTGAGTTCAACACTTGAGTTCATAAGAGTTTAACACTTGAGTTCAGTTAACCGTCGAGACAAAGTCACACATTCACTACAGGTATCACAAGAGTTCAGTTGACAGGTACTCGGATGTGTCGTCTTGTTACCCACATCAATTACATCTTACCTCACAGCCACATTTATTACATCTTAACTCTATTCTGACAACACTCCAGGTGTAGCAGCAATAAGAGTACAACTCTTATGTGGTAGCGGACAAGAGTTCTGTTGACAATTGAGACAAAGTCGCACATTCACTAGCAGCAGTCAAGTATGTGCAATTCGTCTTGTTAAACCTCACTTCCTGAGCGGGGTTTGATAATCGTAACCGAAAGGTGCGATTAATCGGTCTATTATAGACGTTAAGAGTGTGTGATGGGTTTGACCTTCTTTCAACATCATGATGACGTCGTACAACGCCATTGAAAAATTCAACAAGTAAAATGCAAAGCATGCCTGGCTAGCTCCGTTTTTACGTTCTTTGAATTTTAGAAAAGGTGAAGTATCGCATTGTGTATTTGCAATGTGTGTATTTGCATCGTGTATTCATTACTTTTAACATTTCACGTTCTAAAGTTTTCGGAATCGCTATCAGTTCTTAGAGATTCATAACTGTAGAAGCAAATATCGTTGTTGATAACGGTGACAGATACTTAAAAATTAACTACGGTGTTGACAATGTCATTTCGACTGCAGTTGATAGAACCATAACTAGTTCGTTCAAATTAATTGTGATTTATACGGAAGACAACATAGTATGGGATGCATCTAAAACTCACTGTCCCTGTACCTACCAGTCTTTTTTTTTCCAGAATTACCCCAACCACTCGTCGTCTTCTGATACGGCGGCGACGTTGCGTAATTTCCCGCAAGCAGCAAATTCAACCTCCCGGTGCAATACCAAGATTAAAAGAATTACAGATAACAAAAAAATAATGCTTATTAAAAGAATTGCAGACACGCCAGGATATCTCATCACTAGAAACTTTAAATATCTGAAAGATTTTTTGGATCATTTGAAAAATAATACCAGATTCGTTCAGCGTTGTTATTTGCCAAAATGCAATACGATTTTACATTATTCTATTTGTTTTTTGTATATATTTTTTTATACACATTTACATTATTTAATGTGTATCTTGCATATATATTTTATACAAAGTTACGTTATTTTAAGTGTATTTGTTGATATATTTTCATTCAAATTTACATTATTTGATGTGTATTTTGTATATGTATTTCAAAACAAATTTTCCTAATTTTATGTGTATTTTTTGTATTTCTTTTCATACAAATTTAAATTATTTTTATGTATTTTTGTTTATAGTTTTATACAAATTTTGGTTATTTTATGTTCGCATTTACATTATTTAATATGTGTTTTGTATATATATTTTTATGCAAATTTACTTTATTTGATGCCAGAATACATCTCCTGTCTCTCTTGTTTTTGTAGAACCTTCGCTGTATGTTGAAGATCTTGAAGAAGTAGTCGGTCTGTTTGATGTGTATCAGATGCGTCCCATCCATGTAGAAGATTCCAAAGTAAAACTGCTGCAGTTTCGTGTCGTCGTTGGGGACAAATTGCCTATTCCAGACATTGTAGAAATGATCGAAAGAGAGTCCTACACCAAGCAGAAAATCGTGATCGATGTTAAACATGTACCTTTCGCTGTGCTCGAAACCCGACACGGCCAATTCGCGTTGCAGGTAGCTGACTATGTTGTACACTTTGTTTTTAGTCAGTTGGTCTAACATTTCTTTGAATTCGAAGTAGAATCTTTTGAAAAATATTGAATCTGGTTTTATCGATAATAGTGCATCTTCCTCTTGTTCATTTCGTTCCGATTGAATCAGGAAGACAGAGTGTGTAACACTGGAACCGCTAGGCACCTTAAACATTTTCACATTTCTCTTGGCGAGAACAATAATTTTATATGGAGTATGCCTATGCCAGAAATGTCTAGCGAAGTCTACGAAAATTACATGTTAGCGTTCCCAAAAAAACAGTGAATCAAATCAACAAAGGAGACAAAAAGAATCGGACGGTCCTGTCACGAAAGTTTAATACGGTTCGTGGAAATAACAACGAATACCCTGTCAAGACCCGCTCTGCGTTATATGTACACAAACCGCGGGACAATATTTACTTCGTGATCGATACTAAAAACGTTAACGAGAGGGTTGTCGTTATTTCCACAGCATAAATGTCACTAACTTCTTGTAGGTGCTTGGCACTCATGAAGAAATTCGAAGAACTCATCACAGACAGCAGTAGAAAGAGAAAGATAAAAGTTGAGTTCAGAATCGTATCTTAACTATATTCTGTTCTATCTGAATCTGTTGGCAGCAACTCTCTAGTTGTTTGTGACATTTGCATGGGTCTCTCTGCGCGCATGCAATTGTAAGTTAAGACTTCCTTGTCGTCAACAGATTCCAGACAATCGTCAATGCAACTCTACACAAGACATGTATCTCTACATCTTGCATAAGTCGAGGCGCTTAGTGCGTCGCCTCTTCTTCCCGGTGGCATCTGTCTTACCCTCGGTCTTCCGACGGCGCCCTTTTTTGTTGGCTCGTCTAATTGTCAAAGCTGCCATCGTCGATTAACTTTAACCAGATAAATATTTAGAATTCGTCGCAGACGGCAGAGTGATTCCTCGGGTGTTAGAGTGATTCTTCGGGTGTTTGGCTCTCTTGCTTTTTCCTAATTTATTTGTAGGTCTTCAACAATACCGGCTGGTCACATTACTTTTTATTCCGTCTTGTGTGCAGAACAGGTGTGTAAATGTGCGTGTTTTGGATTTACAAAGTCGACTTTAAAAACAAAAAGAGGAGGAGAATGGTAGGATTCTTTACGAAATATTACCAGATTAAAGATGTAGCTGCACATGACGGTATCCGTACAAGGCGTATCTATCGAGTCACCTCAAATTCTATCCAAAATAAATTCGGATCGATCTAAGTTAGACCCCTTTTTAAACTAAATTACAGTTGATAAAAAACGGTCTTCGGCGTAACGCTATTTAAGATCATCAAAAATATTAACTTGGACACCGCGTTGTGAACCACCAATAAAAATAGAGTCTAGGCGTGAGTCCAAATTAAGCTCGACTCAAATTAAGTTTGGTCTACATTACAGACGAAGTCACGCATTCACATTTACAGACGAAGTCACGCATTCACCAACGTCTCAGAATTGGTCTACATTGCAGACAAAGTCACGCATTCACCAACGTCTAAGAATTGGTCAGGAACGTCGACTCACATGACAAAGCTAACGTGACGTATCCAACACCAACAGATTATGAATAGGAGATCATAATCTCAGTGTGCAGTGTCACATAATCTCCTCAATATATAAATTCACTTGTCGTTGTCGTTTACTCAGCCACATCTATTACATCTTAACTCTAGAGGTAGGAAAGAGTATTACATCTTAACTCTATTTTGGGATCTTGATATTTTGAGATCAAGTAAGAGATAGCACGAGGTGAACGCTAGCTCGAGTGGGGTCCAACATCTGACGATTTCGTTTCAAGAAAACAGCTAGGAAGAGAAGCAGATCGGTGTCGTTGTGAATTTCAAAAGACACTTGATGACTGTTGAACAGGTTGAAGCAATCGAATCCCGATTTGTCAAAACAAGTGAAGAAAGAGTCGGTGTCTGTTCTTACGGTCATGCCGACTGTTGTGGCTGTGGATTTAATATTGGCAACGGCTCTGTAGAACTGTTCGAAATTACCGTTGTTGACCAGTCTGGTAAAACATCTCTTCCATTCTTCTGTACAACGGCGATGATACCGTTCCAAGACATCTGAAGGACGGATAAAAAGACTGTCGATTTTGGTAATGTGTTCGTAAAATTTATTATTATTGAACAACAAAATATTTTCGGTGACGTTGATTTGATCCATCTAGGAATTGACTGTGCGGTAGGCGGTCACGACCGAGTCTCGAATCTCGGTGACTACTCCAAGGCAATTCAATTCTTTCGCTGTTATTTTCACGAACCGTATTAAACTATCGAGACAGGACCGACCGATTCTTTTTGTCTCCTTTGTTGATTTGATTCACTGTTTTTTTTGGGAACGCTAACATGTAATTTTCGTAGACTTCGCTAGACATTTCTGGCCCAGACATACTCCATATAAAATTATTGTTCATCACAGTACTGAATCGAACATCGAGAAAAGGCAATTGTGTCTTATCTTCAGAGTTATTAGGCAGGTTGTTCGAAATGTCAATCCCGCCGTTGATATACACGCTTTTTCCGTTGTTTTTTTTATTTTTATTACTCTATTCCTAATATCGTCAGCAGTAGGTTATCCAGTAATGTCAAATTGCAGATTTCTGAATTTTGTGTATACTTCCGCTTCCAAGAAAGATCAGCACATGCGTCAAGCAGTCAAGTGCTCAGATGTGCAATTCGCCTTCCTGTTACAATTTATCATCTCAAATCAAATCTTAACTCTATTCTGAATCCATGAGTTCAGTTGACCGTCAAAACAAAGTCACACCTTCACTAGCAGGGGTCAGGTGCTCGGATGTGCAATTGTTACACCTCACAGCCGCTCGGATGTGCAATTGTTACACCTCACAGCCACACTCTCAGCCACATTTATTACATCTTAACTCTAGAGGTAGGAAAGAGTATTACATCTTAACTCTATTTTGGGATCCAACATTGATCTCGACATCAATTGTGCAGTTATCGACATGTAGCAGCAGTCAGTTGCTCGGATGGGCACGACATCTTTTTGCAAACGAACAGATGAGACTAAGTCACACGTTCACTAGCAGCAGTCAGGTACTCTGATGTGCAATTCGTCTTGTTACACCCATAACATCTGAACTCTAGCAATTCGTCTTGTTAGTTGTCGACATCTCACGACATCGTCTTCTTACACCTCACAGTCTACTACATCTCCACATCTACTACATCTTAACTCTAAGTAAATGTGTGACTTTGTTTCAACAGTCAACTGAAATTCTACTATATGTACATAACCCGAGATTCATGTACATAACCCGAAATGATTCTTATCTTCTCACTTGGTTGCATTGCTTACACCTCTCAGCCACATCTACTACAGAGGTAGGTAAGCTATGCTCACGAGAGTTCAGAGTGGCGGAGGTAGGTAAGAGTTCAACACTTGCTACACCTCACAGCCTACTGCTTAGCTCTATTCTGAATCTTATCTTCTCAATTAGTTGTACAGGTAGGTAAGCTATGCTCACGAGAGTATGTACATAACCCGAAATGAATCTTATCTTCTCACTTGGTTGCATTGCTTACACCTCTCAAGACGCTAAAATTAATGAAATAAGTTTATTTAGTCAAGAGTTAGCCGATTCTACAAAGAAGCACATGGATGAATTACAAAATCAACAAACTAAACACGAAGAAGAAAAATCTGAATTAAGGAAAGAAATTGAAAAGTCATTTGTCAAAGTACAACAAATAATGACGATATACAAAGATGTAGATAAGAAATTCTTAGAAGTTAATGCAAATATACGAAAGATAATCCAAGAGAAAGACCGACTGAACGCAGAATTATCTGAAAATAAAACCAAGATCTATCTTATGCAAAATGAATACGAACAACTCCAACAACGTAATAACGAATTAGATACAGGGAATTATCAATTCAAACAAGAGTTGACACAAAATAAAACATCTTATCTTCAAATATTCATAGGCAAGAGTTCAAATGAATTTATAATAGTACCCCCTGAAAAGCACACGAATGGTTGACTTTGTCTTATATATCGACCGATTCTGAGACGCATGAAAAAAACAAAATTGAATTTATAATAGTAACTCCTGAAAAAGTATAATTGAATTTATAATAGTACCCCTTAGAGTGTAAATGAAATACACTGTAGACAAATTTCATTGGTGAATGCGTGACTTTGTCTGCAATGTAGACCGATTTTGAGACATTGGTGAATGCGTGACTTTGTCTACAATGTAGACCAATTCTGAGACGTTGGTGAATGCGTGACTTTGTCTGCAATATAGACCAATTCTGAGACGTTGGTGAATGCGCAATGTAGACCGCTTCTGCGACATTGGTGAATGTGTGACTTTGTCTGCAATATTTGTGATGGTTGACATTAAGAATAGTTATCGATTGGACGTGCGTGTGCAGGCGCTGGGCGGCGGAGTCTTTAAACTATCCACGACGAACTTCACCAATTCTACACTTTTCGTTTTCATCCGACAAAAAGGCTTGACAAATCAAGGAATCAATATTACAACAAAGTTATTACAATAACTAGACATTGCATAATACAAAAATTCCAGATTAACTAAGTTTGCTGCTTGACTTCAATGCAATAGTTTATAAGTTTGCTTTGAAACGAGTTGTTTCATCGTATAGTTTTAAGTTTGCTTTGAAACGAGTTGTTTCATTGTATAGTTTTAAGTTGCTTTGAAACGAGTTGTTTCATTGCATAGTTTTTAAGTTTGCTTTGAAACCGTTGTTTCTCCTGGCTATAGATTTTTAAGTTAGTTATAAGGTTTGGAAACGAGTTGTTTCTAAATTGCAGCTAGTTATCATTTATATCATTTATCATTTGCTTACAAATGTAGACCAATTCTGAGACGTTGGTGAATGCGTGACTTTGTCTGCAATGTAGACTAATTCTGAGACGTTGGTGAATGCGTGATTTTGTCTGCAATGTAGACTAATTCTGAGACGTTGGTGAATGCGTGACTTTGTCTGCAATGTAGACTAATTCTGAGACGTTGGTGAATGCGTGACTTTGTCTGCAATGTAGACCAATTCTGAGACGTTGGTGAATGCATGATTTTGTCTGCAATGTAGACCAATTCTGAGACGTTGGTGAATGCGTGACTTCGTCTGTAAATGTGAATGCGTGACTTCGTCTGTAATGTGTAGTGACCCTCTAAATCTCTCCGTTTTCTCTTAAGCCTCTCCTCTTCCTGAACCTTTTCTTCAGTCTGCCTTCATATCCACACATACCATTCCTCACTTTCTGTATTTCATCTTACCCAAGTCACTACATCCAAACACATACACATATATCATAGCTAACATTATAACAAACTCACTAACGTACATATTAACATCATATCATTAACATTGTATATATTTCTGCATATCAACCATTGTAAATATCCCTCCAGGATATTAAAGTCCTTTATATACTCGAAAATAAACTGCTTCCTCAATGGAGTCATCACTGGTTATTAGTTGTGTCTTTTAACCTACAAGGCGGCTTTAACGGACCCAAACGGCGTTGTACCAGCTACAACGTATGCTGCCTCGAAAACACACAAACAGAAATGTTTGGTTTTCGCTGTAGCGGCCTAGGCTGCCGCCACAATTGGTGACCTCCGGACCTGAATTACGAGGTACACCTCGGGTATTTGCTGCTGTCGCTGCTGGCCATGCTTCGTCCGCTCCGTCGCGGCCCAAGCTACCGCCCCCGGAGGATCCACCGGCCCGCAGCAGGTCGCGCTCCGCCTCCGGCCCTCCCAATGTGACCTCTCCTGCCGCCGGCCAGTTCCTACGACTCTGCCCCTAGCCCTCCTCGGCATACGGACGTCCCTCAAGGAAGACTTTGGCCACTCCTCTGCAGAGCTCCTGTACGGCACCACTCTCCGCCTCCCAGGAGAGGTTCTCTCGCCCACTCCTGGCCCTCCCTGCGACATACAGGACTACGCCAGGACCCTCAAGAACGCAATGCAGAGACTCCAGCCAGTGCCGCCACGTACATCACCATCCAAAACGTTCGTGAGCCAGGACCTCGACACCTGCACACACGTGTTCGTGCGAGTGGACGCCACAAAGAAGCCTCTGCAGCAACCATACGATGGCCCCTTCACCGTCATCAAGAGGACGCGCAAGAACATAACAATTGACCGCCACGGCAAGTCCGACGTCATCGCCATCGACCGGGTCAAGTCAGCGTACCTTCTGCGTCCAGATCCTCCACCAACCAACACTGTGTCAGTGTCTCTTACTCCAGTGCCCCAAAACAATGTCCAGTGTCACACGAAACATATAACGTTCCTCCTACCTCGTCACTAGGGGGGGAGTTATGTAGTGACCCTCTAAATCTCTCCGTTTTCTCTTAAGCCTCTCCTCATCCTGAACCTTTTCTTCAGTCTGCCTTCATATCCACATACCATTCCTCACTTTCTGTATTTCATCTTACCCAAGTCACTACATCCAAACACATACACATATATCATAGCTAACATTATAACAAACTCACTAACGTACATATTAACATCATATCATTAACATTGTATTTGTGCATATCAACCATTGTAAATATCCATCCAGGATATTAAAGTCCTTTATATACTCGAAAATAAACTGCTTCCTCAATGGAGTCATCACTGGTTATTAGTTGTGTCTTTTAACCTACAAGGCGGCTTTAACGGACCCAAACGGCGTTGTACCAGCTACAACGTATGCTGCCTCGAAAACACACAAACAGAAATGTTTGGTTTTCGCTGTAGCGGCCTAGGCTGCCGCTACAAATGTAGACCGATTCTGAGACGTTGGTGAATGTGTGACTTCGTGATTATCTCCTTGGAGGATTCGTTCTCTATGGTCATATTCTGAATTTGTTGGTTTAACAGTTCAATATCTTCTTTTTGCTTTTGGATAACGTCCTGATGCTTTTGGATAAGGTCCTGATTCAATGTTTCGGTCTTTTTCATCTCTTCTTGAAAGTCCTTCAATTATGTTATCAATTGTGTTGATCTTTCTTTCTCTGCGATCAGATCGTTAATTTCTTGGGTCAGCCGTGCAATCTCTGCTGTTTGGGTTTCGGTATTTTGGTTAGACTTTTCGATATTTTTCCTGTTTTCATTAATTTGGTCTTTTAACCGGTTGATTTCGGAATCTTTGTCAATCACGGTTTTCGCAATCTTATTCAATTCTTCGTTAGAGCTTGATAACGTCAGGTTAGTTACTTGCAATGCATTTGCACGTGCGGTTTCAGCTGCTAGTATTTCCTGGGAGGATTTGTTATCTGTGGTCATATCCTCAATTTGTTTGTTCAACCGTATAATTTCGTCTTCTTGTTTTTTCAGTAATATCGATAAGTCATTACTCTTTTCACTCAGTTGGGTTTCGAGAGCAGTTTTCTCTTGCTGGAGGCGAGTGACATCTTGCTGGAGTCCATCTCTCGTTTGTGTCTCTTGTAGGAGTAGAGTTTTATTTTGAGTCAACTCTTGTTTGAATTGATCATTCTCTGTATCTAATTCGTTGTTACGTTGTTGGAGTTGTTCGTATTCATTTTGCATCAGATCGATCTTGTTTTTATTTTCAGATAATTCTGCGTTCAGTCGGTCTTTCTCTTGGATTATCTTTCGTATATTTGCATTAACTTCTAAGAATTTCTTATCTACATCTTTGTATATCGTCATTATTTGTTGTACTTTGGCAGATGACTTTTCAATTTCTTTCCTTAATTCAGATTTTTCTTCTTTGTGTTTAGTTTGTTGATTTTGTAATTCATCCATGTGCTTCTTTGTAGAATCGGCTAACTCTTGACTAAATAAACTTATTTCATTAATTTTAGCGTCTAACTCACTCTGGAACTTATCCAGTTTTTGTTTACAGGATTCTAATGCTTCATCGTTCTTATCAAACTGGCCGGTTAGTTTGTAGATTTTCAATTTGCCATGTATACGTGTGTATGTAAGTTTATGTAAGCCATTACATTTTGTACGTATGGTTCCAACATATATGGCTCGAATAGTGTAAGACTTGTGCAGCCATCTTCAATACTCAATAGGATACGATTTGTAGTCTAGCGATCTGCAAAGATCTTAATATTTGTCTTCTATGAGGACGTATATTTCTGTAATATTTACATTAAAAAAAAAAATTACATTGTTTTATTTTTAACAAACGTACATTACATTATTTAACAAATGTACTAGCAAATTATTTTCAAACAATGACGTGTTCAAATTCAGTAAAAATTTCAAAGAGAAGAAAAGAGACGTTCAGAATCCAGGTGCCTCCGCGACAGCGGCAGCAGCGGCGACGACAGCGGCGACGTTGTAAGAAGCAGCGTCCGGTGCGTTGTTCAATGCTTTACTGCATCTCCTGTCGAGAGAATACAGAGATACAGAGAATGATCAATTCAAACAAGAGTTGACTCAAAATAAAACTCTACTCCTACAAGAGACACAAACGAGACGATGAAAAAGATTCGGTTGTTTAGTTTGATCTGGTCGAAGGACTGGCACGTTTCTAAATCTTCTTCGCTGCACTTACTCTGAAAAACTTCTTGTTGATTTGCACTATTTTCCAATTCACGTCATTTTTATACTTAGTCAAAATCGAGGAACAATAATCTTTGAACAGTTCCATGGTTTTCACTCTGTTCAATATAATTTTCGTTAAGTAGCTTAACATTTTTTAGACATCAACGACTCAGCATCGGCATTCAATTCAAACGCTGTAACGACAGATTCTAAATCGGACGCGACTACTTGCAGATTCAATAATTGATCGGCGACGGGTACCTCCATCACACACACATACACAAGTTACATACACTACACACTCACACACAACAGTTCCATTTTAATACACACACATAAGTTACATACAACAGGAAGAGGTTCAACAGGAAGAGTTCGTTTACAACTGTAAGTTTAAAATTTAGTACACATTCAACATCTTAAAAATTACATCTTAAAAATTAGTACACATCCAAGAGTTCTTCAACAAAGAAGGTCTTAACTTACATTTGCATGCGCGAAGAGAGACCCATGCAAATGTCACACACAACTAAAGAGTTGCTGCGAACAGATTCAGATAGAACAGAATATAGTTAAGATACGATTCTGAACTCTGTAGTGTGTGACACATTCAAATTCAGTACCTTCAGTTCAGATTGATTCAGAGGACCTTCAGTTCACATTAACTAAAATTCAGGACCTTCAGTTCAGATTAATTAACTAATTTAAAATAAAACATCTCCTTCGTTCTGATATTGCTTTTTTAAATCTAGTTAACGTACATTGGAATTAAATTATTTTTCAAAATTAACTCGAATTGTCTATCTATACTTAATATTTGCTGGACGTGACAGATTTCCAATTGATAGTTAAGTCTAAAATATTGCTCGTTTTCACGAGGTACATGCAATATACCTCGTGAAAACGAGCAATATTTTAGACTTAACTATCAATTGGAAATCTGTCACGTCCAGCAAATATTAAGTAACCTTACGATCTTGATCTGACAATTAGAATTCCAATTCAAATCCACTTTGATGTCCAGGTGTTGATCGACGCAGAGCAGGACGGATTGGACGTTAACAACAGCAGCGGCGCTGCAGCAGGCACGAACAGGAAACCCACCAAGAAGAAATCGAAGGTAGCCACCACCACCACGACATCTTCGCTACCGGTGATAGAGACGAACACCCTAGCAGATGGCGAAACAGACTTCAATGTTTTGAACACCGAAGAATTAATGAGCATCCTCATGACGGCAGGAATGAAGCGTTCCTCGAACCGTAAACGCCGCGACGTTCCTACTTCAGACACCGCCGACAAAACATTAATTCTCCCTTCCCCCTCGATTACCGAACAGACGTTTTCAAATTTTAAATCCGACTACATCAAGTTACGAGCGCTTAACAAACACGTTGAAGTGAACGATAGGATCCGATTCAACATAAGCATAAAAAATTTAACTTTCATCAAGTGTGAACTTTACTTTCCCGCTCAGACGCGAGACTGTGTGACGCGTCTGGTTATCACATGGATGATTTTCTCTGCTAGAATCGATCTCAAAGCATTCGTCAACGACAGAACATCGGACACGAACAATTGCATCCTTCGAAACGATCATCCCGTTGTCGTTAAAACGATAGAGTGCGTCAACAGGATCATCGAACGACGTCGTAAAACAAATCTATACACACTCAACCGAGAAAATGAAACTAAATTGAACGACAGTCACGAATCGGTTCTGAATAACGATTTGAAAGATATCATTGTGCCGTTGTTACGTACATTTAGAGATGTTTTGTTAATTTAAATGTCTTGGTGTATTAAAGATGAAACAAAATATCAGTGTATTATTTTTACCATATGGGTTTACTTTTGTAATTGAGAGATTGCTCTCGTTTTCGTGTACGGCTTCGTATGACGAGTCAAGAGCAGTTTCTCGTGAATTATGTGATTGCATGTGTGGTTGAATTATTTAATTTCATGTGTGGTCTTTCATATGCACGGGTTCGTTTACCGACATGACAATTAAATACGATCTAAAATGACAGACATGGATCAAAGTACATCACGCAGATGCAAATGTCAACAAGCAAGAAGAGAAGTCTCTTTAGTAAGTAAGACGTCGCTCACATGTGAACACACAACTGAACTCACGCCTCCTGGCGTCTGGCCTGCGATTGAACTTCAATAAGGTCTGTAAATATAAATTCAATAATCTGTTCAAACCTTTAGTGCACGAAGTGTGAAGAATTCCGTCCGTCACTGGACCTAGTGAACATCCCGTCAATTATGTGATCGTGTGTGATGAGTAGCAACATGTGAATACCGAACGAACGTGCACAGTGTACCGCTCTGAATTAGTAAGTGCGTCACTCTTCCTGTTCACTCTTCCTGAGTGGAGTCCAGGGGTTAAAACAGTCCTGTTAATAACCTTCCTCCTGCAGTGCGTCCTGCAGGCAGCGGCGAGGAGAGTGCCGGCTTGTTTGTGGAGTGTGGGTTCCTGCTGGCCCTGTCCGTGGTGGGCCGGCCGACGTTCTTCAAGCAGCTGCCGCCCGGTCGAGGCATCGGCTATGGCGCTACATACCAGACCAGCGGCCACGAGTGGATTGCGAACCTCGCCATCGGCTGGTCCGGCGGGCTGAGCCGACGCCTCAGCAACAATGGCGGCGTCAAGAGAGTCAAGACCGGTGAGTCAGCGCCGAGGGAATGTCTTACTCTTTTTTTAGGGTCAAGCTTAGGGGTCAAACGTTTTCAATGATTTTTTTGGGTCAAGCTTAGGGGTCAAACTTTTCCAATGATTTTTTTGGGTCAAGCTTAGGCGTCAAACTTTTTCAATGATTTTTTAGGGTCAAGCTTAGGGGTCAAACTTTTTCAATTATATTTAGGGGTCAAGCTTTGGGGTCAAACTTTCTCAATGATTTTTTTAGGGTCAAGCTTAGGGGTCAAACTTTTTCAATGATTCTTTTCGGGTCAAGCTTAGGGGTCAAATTTTTTCAATGATTTTTTAGGGTCAAGCTTAGGGGTCAAACTTTTTCAATGATTTTTTAGGGTCAAGCTTAGGTGTCAAACCTTTTCAATGATTTTTTAGGGTCAAGCTTAGGGGGTCAACTTTTATATGGACAGCAATACGAGGCTGGTTGGCTTAATGCTGCTTCCCTTCCTTCATTGCTTCATGGGAACGTCAGCTTGCATCCACACTTGGCCATCTTCTCCCTTTCCTTTATAGACCATTGTAGGAGTGTGTAATTAAGCCACAAAATTTTTTTATTTATTTATTTTTTTTTTTTACGTGAACGCCCATAGCGCCAGTAGGCTCTCTTGAGGGGCCTGGATGGTAGTCAGCCCCAGCCCGTCATGGTGCAGACAAGTGTTTATAGTGGCGCCATCTTCTCTTGCAGGTGATTTCTGTCCCATTGTGGGCCGGGTGTCCATGGATTCCATCACCATCCGCCTGCCAGAGGCCCCAGCGGAGTATGAGGTGTTTCAGGTCATTTCAGACGACTTCGACGAGCACACGTCCGCCGTGGGGCTGGCCCGGAGCCTGGAGGCGGCCGTCTACGAGATGCCCGGCAACTGGTCCACACGGCTGCCCCGGGTGTACACCAGGCACAGCACCATAGCCAAAGTGTGCCCCTCGCTGGAGTACACATGCTAGCAGGAAAATAATTCACTTTTTTTTTTTTTTTTACGTCTATGCCTATAGCGCCGGTAGGCTTGCTTGAGGGGCCTGGATGGTATTCGGCCCCAGCCTATCATGGCGCAGGTAAGTGTTTATAGTGGCGCCATCTTCTTAAACCGGTAGCAGCAACGGGACAAATTTGTGGCTTCACCGTGTAGCAGCGACGGGCCAAATTTGTGCCTTGAAATTTACCCCCAAAAATAGATGATACATAATCTGATCACAAATGCTTTGATATATATTATGAAATGGTTTGTGTGAGGGGTGATGTTTTCTCATTTTTCTCGCTTGGAGGGACCATTAAGAAACATGATCCCCGCTGCTACCACCGGGTTAATAATCTACTTAATAATTATATTTTTGTAATCACCTGTTATTTCCGACATGTACTGTAAGTCTGATGTTATAGTTGCCTGTAAAGATCATTGAAGCTCCAGATACACTCACCCTCCTGGTAATGTAGTTGCCTTGTGCAGCAGGGAACACTACGCCAGTTTCATTGCCTGGTAGTGACGCAAGTATATGTGTGCAGGAGAGGCTCAGAGGAGAAAGACCCAACTTGCCACGGAAGGAAAATGGGACTTTAGGTGCCAGCCCAAGTTTGCTAATTTCATCTGTGTCAAGAGATGGTGCTAATGCCTCCTTCTTAGTGATGCCAGCAGACAAAGAAGACAAGGTTGTCTGGCCTTCCCGGCCCTGGCGCGGGGCAGCACCTTGACGCATGGGGTTTGTCTCAATACTTTCTTATAACAAGTTCATTCTTTCTACTCTTGACGCTTCATAGAGTGAAATTTAAAAGTGGGTGATGGGCAGGCATAATATTTAATAAGTAGTAATACAGTCATCCCTCAAATAGTACGGTTTCCAATTGTTCGGTTTTGGCTTTATGTGGATTTTCTAAGAAGATTTTTTATGATTTTTAAATTTCCCAACGAGCAGGAAATTTAAAAATCCTAAAAGATCTTCCGTGACAATCCGTATAAAACTGAAACTGAACTATTGGAAACTGTACTATTTGAGGGATGCCTGTACACTGTTATTCCAGTTATGTGGTGTCAGCCTAGCACAACACAGTACACTTAGCTCTTAAAGAAAGCCCCCCATGTAAAAACAGCACTCCCATGTTTTAAGTTCTGGCCATGGCCATGTCTGTGTGACACACCTCAGGAGCTTCCTCAGTTTGTCTGCATGTTGTGCCTGAGGAAGTGATCTCCAGGACGTCCTCAGCCTTTGTTCAGTATTATGTGCTCTTCCTCTCCCCTTGTGGAGGCCCCGGGCAGGCTGAGCACCAGTGACGTGAGGCAAAAGGGTGATACATATAGAGTGTTCACTCACTCACTCTGCCTTGCACCCCAGCAGCCTCCCCTTATACTCAGCCTTGCTTCCTCAACCCCATGATAGTCTATCTCTCATGGTGCATAGTTACTAGTGCCTCAGACTATAGTGTGTCATACTTGCCGGGGCACCCAGGAGCGGAGATACACTGTGTACTCACTGTGTACACTGTGTAACGTGACGCCGATTTTTAAAAAGGGGGACAGGTCAGTTGCTTCAAACTATCGCCCAATTAGCTTAACATCGGTTATAGGCAAGATGCTGGAGTCCATAATAGCCAGGAACATTCGGGAACATTTAGAGAAACATAGCTTAATTCACGACTCGCAGCATGGGTTCACAAAAGGTAGGTCATGCCTCACCAATCTCTTGTCCTTCTACAATAAAGTATTTGAGGCGGTTGACAGAGATGAAAATTATGATGTAATCTATCTTGATTTTAGTAAAGCGTTTGACAAAGTTCCTCATCAACGAATGTTGCTTAAATTACAGGCTCACGGAGTAGAGGGTAAATTTTTGAACTGGGTCAAGGCGTGGCTTAGCAATAGGATGCAAAGAGTGCAAATCAATGGTAAAAGATCTGACTGGGGATGTGTTACGAGTGGGGTCCCACAAGGATCGGTATTAGGTCCACTTTTGTTTATTATTTATATCAATGACTTAGATACAGGAATTAGTAGTGATGTTAGTAAATTTGCAGATGATACCAAGATCGGTAGAGTAATTGAATCGGATCAGGACACTAGTATTCTCCAAGGTGAACTCAACAGATTGTATGACTGGGGGGATAAATGGCAGATGGAGTTCAATGTAGGGAAGTGCAGTATTCTGAGTGTAGGTAGGAGCAACCCCTCACATAACTATTACTTAAATGACACTCTCATAAGCAGGTCTGGGTGCGAGAGGGATTTAGGGGTCTTAGTGAGCTCTGATCTCCGTCCAGGGGCACAATGCATTCAAGCTAGAAATCGAGCTAATAGGGTACTGGGATTTATTTCAAGGAGCGTAAGCAACAGAAGCCCCGAAGTCTTCCTCAAACTATATTTAGCATTAGTTAGACCTCATCTTGACTATGCGGTTCAGTTCTGGTCACCTTACTATAGAATGGATATCAAAATGTTAGAATCGGTGCAGAGGAGGATGACTAAGATGATTCAGGGGTTGAGAAACTTGCCATACGAGGAAAGACTCAAACAGTTAAACTTGCATTCTCTAGAAAGGCGAAGGGTGCGTGGAGACATGATCGAGGTTTATAAATGGATGAAGGGCTTTAATAAGGGAGACATTCATAAGGTTTTGTTGGTAAGAGAACCGGGTAGGACACGAAGTAATGGGTTTAAACTGGATAAATTCAGATTCAACAGGGACATAGGCAAAAATTGGTTTACTAACAGGGTGGTGGATGAGTGGTATAGGCTTAGCAGTCATGTGGTGAGTGCCAATACAACTGTCACATTCAAAAATAGACTAGATAAATTCATGGACAGCGATATTAGGTGGGGTTAGATACACGGGAGCTTAGGGTCAAAGGAGCTGCCTTGTACAGGCCTACTGGCATCTTGTAGACTCCTGCGTTCTTATGTTCTTATGTTCTTATGTTCATTCTCACATCTTCTTTGACGACAGCCATGATGCATTTGCCTACGATGCGCCGCAGGACTTCTCCGACTCCTATAGGCCTGCATCCCGGCCTCTTGTCCAGGGGAATGAGGCGGCATGCCGTCAGGGCGTCCACATAGTGGCAGCTGGAAGAGGCGAGTTTTCTTGCCAGTGCTGCAATGGTGTTGCGCAAGTCACCAGCTGCATTGCCAAAGTTGGCGCTGCTCAGCAAGCCTCGCTATCCCCGTGCATCAAGTCCTGAGGGCCCCGCACTTTCACGAGTCTGGAGGGCCTTCTTCCACACCATCTCTCCTCTTATCCTTTCGTATATAACTGGATTCGGTGGTTGGTGACATCCTGCCAGTCTCAGTCCCTTCAGGTCACTCGGTGGAGGATATTTTTCCTTGAGTTGATTGATCGTGTCCCTGGTGAGTGGAAGCACACCCCGTGTGGAATTTTCTGACAAGGTTCGTGTTGCAGACGCAACATTGCCTTGTCGCATTTTGTCTGCAAACTTCCGGCCCTGTCTTCTGTGGAGGTGTTGTTTTGTTGGGGTCCGGGGAGCCTCTCCTGTATGGCTCTGGCTTCTCCAAGGAGGGCATCTAACTCGTTAGTTTGCCACAAGGCAACTCGCCTTCTTAATGCCTCGATATTTTCGGCTTGTTTGGTTTTTGGGTGTGCTTTTTGGTGGAAGAGATGGGGGAGAGTGAATACAATTTTCAGGGATAGGGGCGCCAGTGGTGTGTTCTGGATGTAGTTATTTAACAGGGTGACAATTTCTTTGATGATAAATGTCGTGGCTCCACATCTGGGTGGTTCAAAAAGATTTCTTGCAGACCACCCAACAACTTCAAGGTATGTGTCATCCACCCACCTCGTTGCTTCCCCCTCCGCTAGCCCCTTCCAAGGAAAGCTTCCCCCGACCTCCGCCGCGCCCTTTCCAGTCGAAGAGGAAGAGTGATGAGGGGGTGGTGGTAGTGGTGTTGGTAGTGGCACCATTGGAGGTACCAATGGAAGGGATGGTACCGGTTGAGGGGGATATGGAGGTGGCGGTTGTGCAGCAGCTCCCTCCGACACCCCCTCCCCCCGCTCACTCCTCCCCGCGGTGTCGCGCTTCATCGTTATCCTCCCTGCTCTGATCCCTGCCCAGGGGATTTTGGCACCTATCGCTCTTCTTACAGTTCGTACAGCGTCTTTTCTCCTTAACACATGCACAATTTACACATCTGTGATCTTCTTTTGTACAAACGCAGCATCTTCTTTGGTTTGGAGGGTCAGGCATATATAAAATTATAGATATTGATATTAATGACAACAGGAATATTGGTAGTACTTGTAGTAATAATGACTGATTATTGATTACGATTGGAAGTAGTAGTGATATCTACTGTGGAATGACACTACTATTAATATTCCTATTAATTTAGCGATATTGATACATATATAGATAGGATTATAATTAATATAATAGGCTGACACATTGTTTTCAAAGGGAGAGAGAGAGAGAGTTGGGATGGAGATATTATTAGTGCTGTGTGGAGAAATTTGTTAGTGTCAGCATGGCATCGAGGTTACAGAGGTTAGCGTAACCAAGGGGCGGTTGGTGCGGTGTGGGGAGCGAGGGGGCCGGGGGTAGGGGCGTATAGTGTGAAGAGAGGGTGGGTGGGGAAGAGACAGGAGAGGTCGGTGTGAAGGAGAGAGAGAGAGTAATAATTGTAATTGCATCAGAACAGAGGTAAACAAAGTATTAAAATTATATTAATGACACTAACGTCGATAATAATGTAAGCAGTAGTTTTAATAGCAGTGATAGTATGAACACAAGCAATATGAATAATAATAATAATGATAAGAATATTATAGTAATACTACTAATAATAGCAACAACAACAATGGCAACGCTAATAATAGTAACAATGATAATAATAATAATAATAATAATTATAACAATAATAATAATAGTGTCTCTAAATAAACGTTGTAGCCTATATCAAGGTGTATAAAATGATTAATTGATTTATATGACAAAATTTAAGCTGCAAAGGCGCTGTGGCTGGCTCCGTTTCTTTCCTTTACGTTAACATATGTTTCCATATCAATCATTTCATTACGCTAAGTATATATTTGCTTTTTTCTGGTGGATATGAAATATAAATGAAAATATTGATAACACTGATTAGGCCATAACCAGTAACAACACCGCCCCACCGCGCACCGTATGAAGTTTTTCTGCGGGTCGACTGCCAACACCGGTTTTTCACTGTTTGAAGGCTAAATTGAACTAAATACAAGTAATACATTAAATATACGTAGCTACAGAACCGCCAGTTTGGGAGGTGTAAGGCGAGCCTCTCTTGTCGCTGGCAACCCTCCGTCCCAGCCCATTAACTGCTCGGTCAGAGGTCAGGGCGGGGCATCGACGGTCGCCTCCCGCCGTTCTATCTTAAGATGCCCAACCCGTGTGTTTTACGATATT